>NW_028146798.1:0-156569 GCF_055883805.1 Amblyomma maculatum
ACAGTGGAGAAGTCGGCTCTTACGAGCTCTCTCCCGTGTTTGTGAGACACTGTGATCACATCTCCATATCAGGTGCATACATTGCTAAACTGGCAAAAATGGCGATGAATTAGAGAATTGGGCCTAGTTGGTTATTCATAGTGGTTCACCGCGCTAACACCTAGAGCAATAATAAACACGCGCTCTGCGTTGTTGTGTTTATTATCGTTCTAGGTGTTAGCGCTGTGAACCAGTATGCATACATGGCTTTGTGTTGCCTGTGTCCACCGGATAATGTTCAACAACTGCGGGATTGCGTTTAGGGAGACCTGACTGCAGTAGATGCCTGTTGGCGCTGCTATGCTTTCTCGCTTTAGGCGGCCGAATCGGCAGCCCTCACACGCGTTCCTTGTTTGCCTGCTCGACCGCCGCCTAATACAGTGGACGGCACTCGTCTTCCATGACATCGTCATCGGCCAGCACTTTTCCTTCCGCCCCTCGATAACGAGAGCCTGTGTGCACATGAAGAGGACGACAGCTGCCTTACTCATGGTCGACGCTTGTCGGAAGGACCGATCTCAGCAAGCGTGGCTATACAGAGCGCGGCAGAATGGATGGGGCCTAACGTGCTCCCGAATACCCCTGTGTGTAAGTCTAATTGGTAGTAGCTTGAGACGCAGCACCGGAGATTCCTACGTGCGTGCCTCGGTCCACCAAAGAACTCGGAATGCGCTACGACGTTGCCGAGGTGTCCCATGGTCACACCAACCTCCGCATGCGCCACAGGAGATGCAGCACAAAGACAGGCCGCATCGTGCATCAAAAGTAGGCATGTCATTGTAGCGGTTACGCTACCACCGACGTTCGCGTTCGAGAAAAGCTCTGCACGAATACAACGAACTTACTATCTGTACGCCGTCCCCTCCTCTACGGTCTGTGGGCTCCCTGCCTTGCTGCTTGAGAGTTCGAAGCTCCCTGACATTTGCTGTGCAGCAAACCGGAGCCATCATTTATGAAGAGAAACGCAACACAATGCTCCTGTGAACAGGAGGCTGCGTAGATACCAAACACTGCTGATTTGCAGCGGCGTGTACCATCCCCCCTCCCCCCCCCCCATCCACATACATAGCCTTACCTAGGCACATTTGTCATTTTGCTGGGTATACCACTGGGCCCGAAATGCTGCTATTCCTTTCTCAGACGCTGGCCAAGTGTGCCCAGCTCCCGTTTCGTCCTTCAGCACCTGCGAGCATGTAGACTTGGAATTCAACTATTAAGCTAAATACGTGCGCGCATAGACGCCTAAAGGAGTGTGGGTGCGTCCTCCGCGCACAGTATGTTCCCCGTAAGTGCCGCATCGAAGGCCATGAAAGTAGGGACGAACTCGGTCCGTTGCATTCCTATAGCTTTCAGTGACTATCCCAATGCCAGGGAGAAATGCGGCTGGTCATTCGAACCATTCAAACCAGCACCCAGGCGCATCGCGTTAGGTGAGCGTATCTTCAGCGTAAAGGGGCAGGTCAGTTGCATGGCTGCAACGCGCAATGATCCTTCAGGTGCGCATTTGATGTGCGCGGCTATGAGAACGACGTGTGTGCCACGGAGTAGCATCAAGCGACGTGTGTCCTAGATGTGGGGCTGTTGAAAAGTTTCAGCCGTGTTCACCCAACAGCGTCGCGAAATGCTTGCGGTCTACTGAGCGCTGGCTTAATCAGGGGCTATCACGGTGCAACTGTGCCCAGGCAGTGCGGGCAACGATGATCGAACTCACGGGAGCCTTTCTTTGTTCAAAGAGCATGCGGGCTGTTCAACGTCGGTAGTATCGCTCAGTGTCAGGACGATCTGTGTGCTCTGCTTCTGACGCTCACAGCCAGGGGCCGCCACTCCGGCTTATCTGTGGAGTGCACCACACGCGTGCTCCCTATTTTCTGTCATGACAGGACGCGACTCGGCGCGGATAAGGCACATGTCCATAAGGATAAGGCACATAAGGATAAGGTCCTAGATGTGGGGCTGTGCAATGCTAAGAGAATCGCGGGACGGCGTCGTACTCTTATACTGATTTATTAGTTTTTACCATAGCTTTGTACTCTTATGTCTTCTCATCACCCCCCTTAATTTATTTCCACTTACTACCTTCTCACTACCTCTGTGTTTCCGCCACTATAACTCAGGTGCATCCGAGCACGATGGCAGATGCTGCAGACGGTACATACGTTTTTCTTAATTTTTAAAAGTTGTTTCACTTAAACCATTTAATAACAATGAGCAAGGCTTTCCTTCACGCTTCTGAAGTTTTGTTCATTGCCGTGGTAAGCTGTAAACATAAAATTCTCCCAAACAATTGAGCTGCTCTAAGTTTTTCCTACGTCCACCCGACGCTACCTTGAACAAGACCCGAAATCAGTGCTGCCATGATTTAGACCCGGTTCACAGCATGAAGCTTATGAGCAAAATATCCAAACAGTGTATTGTCACTGTTTAGATATTTGAGAATATCTGAGCCAAGGTATAAGCGAACTCTCCTAACGCGTGGGAAATAACATGAAGCTTTCTGTAAAAAGGCACGAGCGCCTGATAATTTCAACCTTCGAATACTTCACATGTTTACCTACCAAGATCGTAGTGAGGCTTGCAATTACCACTCACACAGAGCCCCGGTCGGTCGTTTTTTCTTCCTCCGTAGTCTACAGGCTGTAAATATAGCAGAGTCCATTTTTAATTTCAAAAAGATATGATGACGCAGTTCATAATCCATTCCCAGTTTTCATATATCCTGTGTCTGTATATTGAAACGATGATCTTCACTCCTTTCAATATGTTTTTTCCTTCACTGCTACCGGCGATGGCTCAACACCTGAATATCTGAAAGCTCGAAAGCAATAAATCATTGCCATGATAGTTAGTTTTCACGGTTTGGTTATGCTAGCATCTTGAAAGATAATACTAGTCTAAATATCAATCTATGGCACTTATGGCAGATCCCTTATAACTTGCTAAAATGAACCACACGCGGAATAAATATCAGCAGCCTCGTGAAATACTTTTCGTAAAACTAAAGCTGACAGCGAGACGTGGTTTGAAGTGAAGGTTGCTAGAAGTATATCTGGTTTCTGCTGAACCACTAAGCGTACAAGTTTTTTCGAGCCTAAAAGTAGTGGCCGCAATTTTTGTTTCCTTTCAAGAAAGCTCAGTAATATGTTCAGGCACTAGTTTCCTGTGCTTAAGGACTCCTGAATGACGGCGAGTATACTTCAAAAATTCTCGCTTTATAGAAATTCGTTTGCTTTAGCAACCTCATTACACCCCACGTGCATATGTATATATATATATATATATATATATATATATATATATATATATATATATATATATATATATATATATAATCAAGGGGAAATGAGGGTGCTCGTTATAATGCATGAAGGAAAGAAGCCAACAGTCGGCGAGGCCAAGGAAAGCGTTGGGGATGGTACTTTGTCTCTTTTTTTTTAATGTTTACTTGGATAATCACAAAAATTAGTAATGTTATCTGTTTAGGGGAAAGATAATTAGACACAAAGTAGAAGAAAAAACAACGTGCCGATGGTGGGATCCGAACCCACGACCTCCGAATAACGCGTCCGGTGCTCTTCCAACTGAGCTACATCGACCGCTGTCTCCCCTGCTACTTTCTTGGGTATTTATGAAGTCTGTGTACGAACCTTGAGAGTGTTCACCAGCGCCACCCTCAGCCATAGCGGCGGACGTGGGACGTCCTTTGTTACCGCCAGCGTCACGTAGAACGTGATCAAGAGCGAGGGCGAAAGCTGTGTTAGAACCCTCTTACGCTACCTATGGCTTCAAGACTGCCAGAACCGAGACCCCCGTAAGCTACAAGCAGATCAATCAAGGGGAAATGAGGGTGCTCGTTATAATACATGAAGGAAAGAAGCCAACAGTCGGCGAGGCCAAGGAAAGCGTTGGGGATGGTACTTTGTCTCTTTTTTTTTTAATGTTTACTTGGATAATTACAGAAATTAGTAATGTTATCTGTTTAGGGGAAATATAATTAGACACAAAGTAGAAGAAAAAACAACGTGCCGATAGTGGGATCCGAACTCACGACCTCCGAATAACGCGTCCGGTGCTCTTCCAACTGAGCTACATCGACCGCTGTCCCCCCTGCTACTTTCTTGGGTATTTATGAAGTCTGTATACGAACCTTGAGAGTGTTCACCAGCGCCACCCTCAGCCATAGCGGCGGACGTGGGACGTCCTTTGTTACCGCCTGCGTCACGTAGAACGTGATCAAGAGCGAGGGCGAAAGCTGTGCTAGAACCCTCTTACGCTACCTATGGCTTCCATATATATATATGTATATATATATATATGGATGCGAGGACATTTAACATACTTGGCCGCTTAAAAAATAATAGAGCGAAGGGTACGCTTCATTTAAAGAAACATTTTATTAGACTCGACGTTTCGATCGGAGACCGATCTTTCTCAAGAGTGAATCTTCTTGGATAGTGTTGCGGCTTTTTAAGCATTTGGACATAGACCACACCTGGGTAGGAAAACAAAACGTGGGAGACAGAGGAAAGAGACAGATACAGTAGGGAAGGATGATGTCCAGGTGTGCCATCGCAGGTGCATCGCAGGTGCTGGACAGGCCTGTCGAACTGCGCTGACACAGGTGCCTGGATGCATAATCTCTGCTGGGAAAGAATGCGGGCTATTTTCACTCTTCCTGGCCACGACGGCCGAAGAGTGGGAGTAGGGAAAAAAATATAAATGAATAAATAAATAAAAAAAAAAATAAAAAAAGAAAAAGGGGGGGGGGGGTGGAGGTGGATAAGGAAAGGTGTTAGCTTAGAAAAAAAAAGTGTCGGAAGCAACCGAAAGAAAACAGAAAGGGGGGAGGGCGGTAGGAGGTAAGTGGCTCTGATAAGACCAGAACACACCAACACTTTGGTATTCAAAAAAGGTGATGACCTCAGAGGACTTGGCCAGGTGTGCACAGGAAATGTGCACACCTGGCCAAGTCCTCTGAGGTCATCACCTGAGGTCAGACCTTACCTCCTACCGCCCTCCCCCCTTTCTGTTTTCTTTCGCTTGCTTCCGACACTTTTTTTCTGGAGACGAAGTGCTACTCTGGACACCTACTCGCATCCCCGGCCTGTGTGAAAAGTTTCTGAGCCGTTTTATTGGCCCGTACACGGTTCTGGAACAAACTTCCCCTGTAAACTATCTCATCACACCTGCATCGCCTGTTCGCGATCGCCGGTGTCGCGGCACCGAGATTGTGCACGTGTCGCGCTTGAAACCCTTTAACCGCCGACCTTAAGATTTAATTTGCGACCAGGATGGTCGCTTTCGTTCGAGAGGGGGAATGTTGTAAGCACTGTGAGTGACCTTCATCTTCATCTCAGCGTAATCATCATCGGTCTTCGGGTCGTGCGAAGAAGACGAAGTGTTGCTAAGCTGTGGCTAGTCGGTAGCTGCTGCTTCGGCCTACCTGAAGTAAAAAGGTGAATTTGCTGGTGCGTTCTTCTGCCTCACAATATATATATATATATACACATATATATATATTTTTTTTTCTTTTTTGAAAAGAATTTATAGAACTCCTCATATCTGCTGCTGAAACTCAGAAAATACGCGCTGCGTACCCAAACAGGGGTTCAGGCATGGTGCTAGAGCACAAGGAGTACACAAACAACGGGTAGGCGGACAGGACAAACGCTGGACTTGCAACTGAAATTTATTCCGGAAAAGAACACATTTATGCATATTTTTTTCCTTCCTTCCTTCTAAACATGCTCCGCTGGTGTCGCCTTCAGTTGCAGTCGCGTCAGAAATGATAAAAGCGACTTAAAAATGCCAAATTTAAGAATGCACTGATATGATTAAATTCGATAAATCTGAAATGCAAATGGGACGAAGAGCAGGAGGAATATGGTACGAAAAGACCTTACAGAACCAAAATATAAACACGAAATCAAACCTTTGCGGCGAAAGAAATCTTCAAAAGGTGACGTGAATGGTAAAACTGACATGTGTAAAGGCATGCCGAGGTGACGTTGGATGAAAGAGACAAGACAGTCATAAAAAGATAATAAGTACAGCGCGACAGCCCAGTAATAACACAAACAGCAACAATTAGATGAGACAGACTAAACAACCATGAACTGATAAAAACTACACCGCGACAACCCCACCATAAAATGAGCAGAATTTCCCACATATGTAAAGAAAATCCACAAAACCCTTGGCACAACCAGGTACAAGTCTTAGGGCAGAGGAAAGAGAGTGAGGGGAGAAAAAAATGCCCGTCAGATAGTAACCAGGGCTACGACGAATCTTCAGCTACTGGTGATGGAAAAACCTTCATATTTTTTATAGCCGCCATACCTTTCTAGATATTCCCATTCTTCATTACTGATGGAGACACGACAGAGGTCTTACTTCCGCATTCATCTCCTGCCAGTTTTATACAGAGGGCCTCAAGGATTTCCCTGCTCTCCCTAGTATTCATCTTCCCTATGGCTGCGGTCTCCTCTCATTTTGGAGTACAGTCTGGTTGGTGAAGACACTTTTTGCAATGTTCGGCCAAATGGCCATCCACCGCAACTCCTGAAACTTCTAGCCGGTGCTCCTGCAATCTTTTGCTAAGGCAACGGCCTGTTTGTGCGAGGTAGCGTTTGCCGCAGTGCAGGGGAATGTTGTAAACCACACCCTTCTGACATTTCACGGCTTTTCTCTGTTGTTTCATAATGCAGGCATTGTTCTTCATGCCATCGTTGACAATCCTGCAAAGCCCGCTCAACTTCATCGGTGCTGGTAAACCAACCGAGATGCCGTTTTCTTCCCCGACTTTTTTGAGACGGTTTGACACGCCTTGCAGGTACGGAACGGCTACCCGCCGGCTGTTAGGCTTTCTCTTGCCAGGTTCATTGGGGCGAACACTCATAGACCTCTTTTACAAGGCCCTCGGCTACGGACGTTACGACTTCCATCGGATAGCCCGATTTCCTCATCCGTGCCACCTGCTCACTGAGACTGTCAAGGATCACGTGAGGACAAGACTTGCAGATAGCACCAAGCATGCAGTTCAGCACGATGCTTCTATTCACCAAATTAGAATGGGCGGAATTATAGGGTAAAATTTCTTTTTTAGATCGAGGCCGATACTTCCAGCACAGGTGAGACTCACCAAGAATTAGACACATATCCAGGACCTGCAGGCAGGTATTGGTAGGAAGCTCATGCGTGAATCTCAGCCCCTCCGCGCCCTTTCGAAACCGAACAATAAAACACTCCACTGCTTCAATTTCAACTTGCAATTGGGTAGAGCTGCACAACATAAGGAAATCATCAACGTATAGAAATACATTAAAGAAATTCAGCGTTCTTTCATTTTCCGAATACGTTGCAATGCGTTTGTCACACTGAGCTAAAAAAAATTCACTCAGAAGAGGAGCTATACAAGAACCTATACACACTCCATCATTCTGCACGTACCTATCATCATTAAAGCGCACATAAGTAGACACGAGGTAACGCTTTAACAGAGCCACAAAGTTGTCAACTGAAACCCCTGAGGCATTCTGAAATTTTAATGGGTTCGACTCGTCTATTATTTCCCGCACAGCACACAGCAACTGATTCTGAGGAAGGGAGTAAAACAACTCCTCTATGTCAATAGAAAAGGCGGAAATAGATACGACAGGACAGCTCCCACTGCTGAGAAACTCGATAACGTCCCGCGAATTCCTGACACGAAAGGGGTCGTCAAGACTGAGGAAGCATGCTTACGAGGAGGGAAGGGAATAAAATGTATATATATGCTCTTTCCGGAATAGTATTTCAGTTTCAAGTCTAGCGTTTGTCCTGTCCGCCTACCCGCTGTATGTGTCCTCGTTGTGCGCTAGCACCATGCCTGAATTTCTGTTCACCAACTAGCCCTGATAAGAGCATTCACAGCCAAACAGGTGTCTTTGTTATGCTATATTGTAGAAAATGCGCACTCCAGCAGCTTTACAAGCTAGCTGTTCTGGCCTAATTAGGTTGGCTAATTTGTACCCTCTGTACAGAACAGTGATTACCAATTGAGCTTTCGAACCACATTTTGAATGCTTTAGAATTCACAGAGGTCCGTATTTACCGTTATGAAAAATTTCTATATTGAAAAACATTTATCTTACCGCTGCAAAAAGTTCATGAAAGTTTCTCATAACACCTGACAACAACAGTTTATTTCAGCTTATACCAGCAATATAAACGTTTTGCTAGGCTCTGTAGGATATAGAAGAAAGTGGCCGAGAAATAGATTAGAATTGTAAAGTATTCATCCATGTGTTGATATATTACATGTTGTGTTCGCTCGGCCATGCACTCACCTGCAGAGAGGTTATTCTACTGCAATAATGGTGTTTTGCAGAATATTTATTGGTCGTAGCGAGATTTTAAGATTTATATAGTACTGATTGTACGCTAACACGACAAACAATTAGGAGTTTTGAAGGGCCCATTAGAGCTAAAAAACGTACACGAGGAATAAGTATGCCATCAATCTTTTTTGCAACACAAATAGGAATAATGATAATGAAGCCAGAATAAAAGCGGTCTTCAGTACCACCAATCATATCGGCGATGCAATCTGATACTCCCCCTCTTCATTATCGTTTACTGAGCGCACGCTGGCGCAGAAGTGAGAACGAAGGAGGTCACGTTGTGACAATGCCCACAAAACACCGCCTGTACGCCTTTGTTTCGAGCTTGATATCAATAGGCGCACCCCGCAAGCCCCAATGTCTTCGGGGAGGTTGCATATGGGGATATGTCGCCCTAATCTGCTGAAGGTGGTTGACAGGAGAACTCAATAAAAATTTTTTGCAAATAATAGGCACCACTATAAACTTTTAAATTTCACCCAAATGCTTACAAAGGCCAAGTACAACTGTACGGTTTCTAGCATTATCTCTGAATAGCCCTTTCAGGGCGTCTATAAATTAATAGCCCTGTTAGGAAGTACCCAAAATGAAACACTTATGAAATGATTTTATTAATTACACACTCACAGTTTTAAATTGTGTCTTGCATATTCTTCTGGTATAACACTAAACGAAAAGAATTTCGTTGCATCCGGACAGTTTTTATTGACACCGTTTGGTAAAAATGTTAGATAAACTGATATCCACCAGTAAACTGATAGGTGTGATGCTCTGCCCTCCAAATGCTCTACTCTACTGCGTTGAAATACTTGGACAATCACACTTAGCTGTTCTCAGACATCTTACAACGGAATTCATGGTCACATATTCATAATGAAAAGGCTAACGCTTCTTAGCACATAGAGAAACTGACTCACCAAACAAGGAGTACCTTCCGGGTACTTCACGTTCGTCAATTTGCATTTATAGTTGTATGCCTTCCCGTATCCTCCCTGAAAAAAATTATTGATATGAAGAAACGAATTCATCACTGTTCATATCAGTAATACTTTGCAGGAAGATTTCTGAGTATGGGGGACAGATTCTGCGTAATAAAGTTAGGAAGCGATCCACAATGTGCCGCATATATTAAAATATAGTTGGTTCAAATATTTTTACTTTTTTGTATTTTGTGATGGTCGGTTTTCTATACTAAGTAAAAATTGAGCCGCTATGGTTTTTCCGCATGATAGCGTTTTCCAGTAATAACAAGGTCGCCGAAAATTGTTTGTGTAGGGAGAAGAAAGAATCAGTTATTTTTCTGCAGTCCAAAATGTTTTCTGTGTTCTGCGGAATATTTTTCGTCACATTTTTTGTCAAAGCCGCTTGAGCTGAAATAATATACCACAATTGTTTCTCCGTTAGTGACAAACGAAATAATGTTTGTGGAAACTTGTTACTCAACCCTTTCGGTAATAACGTATTTGTTCTCTCTGTTTCTATATACGACTTGCTAATCATTGTTTTATATATTTATTTATTTATTAGTACCTCAAAGGCCCACGAGAGGCATTACATGAGGGGTAATGCCTCTCACATCATCCACCCCAAAGTGGATGATGTGATTGCGTATTGCGGCTACCCTCCCGGAGGTGTACACATCCGTTGTTACAGATGCTCCACTGAGGTGGTTTCAGGCGCTACTGCCACAAATAATTGACGCTGGGCGAGTGTGTCAAAAGAATTCATGCTTATGCAGTTACGTAATTCAATCATCTGAATAATGCCAAGGGAGAAGGGAACTAGATGCTCTACGCGCTGGTGACATTATATTGCACTATAGACCCACACAACGGTCCACTAGAGAAACAGCGTCATATAAAATATTAGGTGAACTTCTGCAGGCACTTACGAAATGACCACCTTCAAACTGACGGTATCTTTTTGGACTTTGTCAAAGCTGTCAAACCTTTTCTTAAGTAGCTCATAATCGCTTACTACTTACGCTTTCTTTGATAAACTTACACCCCAAGGTGGTGCAATGGATAAAATATTTTCCAGTTCAGCGTACCCAGTTTGTTTCTGTATTAAGACTGTAGTTTCCTATCAATAACATCGGGCTTTGCGCAAGGTTGAGTCCTCGGCACTGTTCTATTTTTACTATATATTAGTGATCTACCCACTCATGTATCCGTAAACTGCGTATGTTCGGCGATGGTAGTCTTATCTATCACACAATTTGTAACTCCTCTGATCAAATAGCTCTGCAAACTCACTTAAGTTAAGTAAAAGATTGGTGTTACCAATAGTAATGAAATTTACCCCCAATAAATGCAAACTGGTATCGTTTAGCTGCAGTCGTGGCCTAGTGGTTTGGGCGCCCGTCTCGGCTGAGGGAAGTGGTCAGTTCTAAACCCACCGCCGGACACCCACCGGTAAAATTGGGTACAAGCGTCCCCCGGCACGGTACCCGGCTCTTTCATGGGTGTGCGTTTGGAAGAGGCTCTGCTAACCCTGCTGTGCCCTTTCGAAGGCCTAGAGTTTCGAACAACTAATGACCTGCAAAGGCCAATAGTTGTTCCCTATGTAATCTCATACGTCATGATATATTTAACTTAGTCTTGCTATTATTTGGACGTAACCATGGGTAATGATCTAAAGTGGAACGTGCATATTCCTAGAGTAGTAATATCATCGGCTGGCAGAAGTCTTGAATCCTTAAAACGCCATTTCCGCCATGCACCTCGAAACTTTATTAGAAGCTTACAAATCACTTCACGGTCTGAGCTAGAATATTCCGCACCCATCGGTAGCTGTAAGCAAATATATATAACCAATTACTTAGAATCTGTGCAGAATCGTGGCACTAGATTCATTCATTCATGCTGCTCGTGTAACGTGACCTAATCATCATTGAAAGGGGAAGTCGGTCTAACAACCCAGGCCTGTCGCCAACCAATTGAAAGTATGCGTTTATATCACAAGATTGTTTTACAGTTCGCTCCATCACGCGCCCTACATCAACCCTCCAGCAAGCATTTCGCTCCGCATTGCTCATCATCTTTATGTTGCCCGGTCACATTCCCGTGCTAACATATTTGCCACATCCTTCCTGCCCCGATCAGCTCTGGACTGGAACGGCCTTTCACACGACGTTGCCACAATCACTTGTCCATCCAAATTTTTCAATCGAGTAGCGGCAATCATAAACGGAGATAAATGTAAGTTTTAACTTACGTAATCTTTTTGTTGTCTTACGTGTAACCCGCCCCGTATATAACACCCTAATATTTGGAGCTTTTATGGTATTACAGGTAGTGAGGTGTTCGGTAAATGTTTACGTGTGAAGAAGAAAATGGACCCCTTCGCTGGACTCTGACGAAGAAGAAGCAGTTGTGGAATTGCGATCACGCAGATCGTGTTGTTCATGATCGCCCCGCTTCCTCGCCACCTCGACGCCGACCTCGACGCGTCCTCGACGTCCCTTTTCTACATTTGGTGGAGGTGCGGCCTGATATCCTTCCCTCACGCTTGAGCTTTGCACCCGCACGCTCCCCGGTAACTCGTATGGCTGAAGACGAACACCCACCGGCCACCCTGATGACCCCGCCGGTTTTCTGCTCAGGCTTTGTACTCCAGCGAGACCCTGCGCTCTTCAGCGGGACCTACGACACAGACTGTGATGACTGGCTTGAGTTGTACGAGCGAGTGAGTTCCTACAATAAGTGGGACGACGCCACAATGTTAACAAACATCAAATTTTAGTTCACCCGCATTGCCAACTTGTGGTATCGTAACCACGAAGCCGATATCACGACATGAGACTCCTTCAAATCTAATCTTACAACCGTGTTTGGTCGTCGTGCTGTACGCAAGCTCCGTGCCGAACAACACCTGCACGTTCGATTACAGCGGCCTGACGAAACGTTTACAAGTTATATTGAAGATGTTGTCCATCTGTGCAGTCGCGTCGACGCATAGATGTCCGAGAAAGCCAAGATAAAGCATATCATGAAGGGCATCGAATATGACGCCTTTCAAATGCTAACGTCCCGGGATTTGACTACTGCTGCCCAAATGGTCAACCTTTAGCAGAACTACGATGAGTTGCTCAAGCAGCGATTCATCACTCCACCGCCTCCCTGGCCTGTGAAACCAGTTTCTGGTCTCTTCTCTACATCAAGGAGCTCTACGCTGATGCAGCAACTTAAAGACTTCATCTGGGAGAAAGTTGCTCGCCAGATATCATTACTTCCCAAGAACTGCGAGCTGTCTCAAACTTTGGCGCCCCTTCGACAGGCCATCGCCGACCGCGTGGCGGACGCTCTTCCCTCTGTCGCTCCACCAGCGCCCATGCCTCAGCCCGCCCCAGCCGTTGAGACCCTCGCATACGCCGACGTTCCTGTCGATTAACCAATGGCGCCCGCTCCTGTCGCACCGCTGACGTACGCTGCCGTCGCTCGCCGACCACGGCGACCTAGCTACCCTGTGGTGTACGCTACGCCTCCAGAGCCTGTACAGCACTTTCTTCAGGCGCCGCAGCCTTTTATTCCACCTCGTCCGCAGCGCCGCAACCAATGGCGAACAAGTGACAACCATCCCATCTGCTATTCCTGTGGGTTTGCTGGCCATATTGCCCGGTACTACGGAAATCGCACTCCCGACGATTTTGTACTGCGCCGAATGTCACCTTCCTTGCAGGCGGGCAGGCGCCCCGAAACCAGTACGCAGCCGCCGATCCATCTGCAAGTTCCGTCGCCAATGACCATGCCACCTTTTCGTCTCGCCGCTCAACCACGCCACGTCGTCGTTCCCTATCTTCGCTGCGACGGCGTCCTAATCTTGCGCGAGAGGAAAAGTGAATGCCGCAGTTCCTAAGGCGAGAGCTGAGCAACGATTGAACTGTCAAAGGCTTCACGTATCTCCCGCAAATCTGCTTGAAGTTTATGTAGAAGGCGTTGTACTAGCTCTGGCCAACACAGGCGCTGTTTCTGCCATAGCTGCAACTCTTTGCCGTTCATTACGCAAAGTAACGACACCTATTTCAGGATTCTCGCTATGCACGGCAAGTGCTTAGCCTGCAAAGCCTATAGCACGATTCGTCATACACAAAGTTGTCTATGCAATAGAGTTCGTCGTTTTGCCTTCCTGCTCTCATGATCTCATCATGGGCTCGGATTTTCTGTCGCTTAATAAGGCGGTGATCAACTGTGCTCGTGCCGAACTGGAAATTTTTTACGCTTGGCGAAAAGTCGCCGGATATTCCTTCTCCCAAAGCCATCGTTGCCGAAGATATTGACCTCCCAGCGTGCTCTTTCGTTCTTGTGCCCAGTGCTTGTGCGTTGTCTCGCAGTACCGATGTCTTTCTCACCATCGCTAATCTTTGTCAAGCGCATGTCTTCCCGTGCATTATGCTGTATTTTCTATATCAGCTGGCCTCACCGCGCCCTGGATTTCTAATCCGTTCTCATTTCCCGTGTCCCAGCGGCGTGGTGAATGCCTTGGCACCGTACAGCTCATTGATTCCATTCTCACCGGTGACGCAACAACCACTTAACAGCCTGATGACTTGGTTGCACTTACACCACCTGTTATTGCGCTGGACCAGTCGTCTGCCGATGTTTTCTTTCCCTCCATCGATGCCAATCTTTCTGAACTTCAACGGTCTGAATTTCTCGCACTGCTTCATCAGTTCCATTCTTCATTCGACTCTCATCAGCCTGCTTTGAGCCGCACATTACCTGTCGCCCATCACATTGACACCGGTTCCCATCCTTCTCTGCGTCAGCGCCCCTATCGTATTTCTGCCACCGAGCGCCGCGTTATTGCAGCCCAAGTTCACACCATGCTTCCGAATGTCGTGATCGAGCCTACTGTTATGCCGTTCGCTCTCTGTAATGCTCCTGCTACATTCGAGCATATGATGGATACAGTTTTGCGTGGTCTGAAGTCGAAGACGTGCCTCTGTTACTTTGACGACATCGCGGCGTTCTCGCCGGACTTTGCGACCCACATCTCTCTCCTGAAGCAGGTCTTGACATGTATTGCTAACGCCAGTCTGCAGCTCAACTTGAAGAAATGTCGTTTCGCTGCTCGTGAGCTGACTATTTTAGGCCACGTTTTGTCCAAGGAGGGTATCCGCCCTGATCCCGCCAAACAAGAGCTGTGACTACCATCCCGAAACCTATTACCATTAGGCGACTTGGGAGCTTCTTAGCCCTGTGCTCATACTTTCGGCGTTTTAAACAGAACTTTGCTTCCCTTGTCTCCCCGCTGAGTCAGCTACTTGGCAATAACTCAGATTTTTCGCTGTGGTCACCAGCATGCGACGCCGCCTACAATACCTTACGCCGCCTCCTCACAGCCCCACCCATCCTGCGTCATTTTTATCCCCAGGTGCCCACCGAAGTACGCGCAGACGCCAGTGGTGTCGGCCTCGGCGTTGCGTTTGCTCAGCGCCCCTATGGCTTCGGCGAGTACGTAGTCGCTTACGCCAGCTGTACGCTCACAAAAGCTGAAACGAACTACTCAGTAACGAAAACTAAATGCTTGGTTATTGTCTGGGCACTCACACAGTTTCGCCCTTAGCTTTACGGCCTTCCTTTTGATGTAGTTACTGACCATTATGCCCTCTGCTGGCTTTCATCGCTCAAAGACCCCTCCGACCGGTTGGCACGATGGGCTCTTCGCCTCCAAGAATATGATATCCATGCCGTTTACCGATCTGGTCGCAAGCATAAAGACACCGACGCTTTGTCTCGCTCGCCCCTTCCAGCCGAGCTTGCCAGCCTCTCCGTCTTGGACCCCATGGCGTTTACGCTCGACGTCAGCAACATGCCCGCCGAACAACGAAAGGACCCATGGATCGCCTCTCTTATTGACTCCCTCTACAAAAATTCGACGATTACTCCTTCACCAGCCCTTCGCCGTCATGCTTCCCGCTATTGGATTCGGGATAACCTCCTTTACCGGCACAACTACAATTCAATTCGACGGAAATGGCTCCTTGTGATCCCGAGCCATTTGCGGACCGAAACATGTACAGCTTTCCACGCCGATCCGCAGTGCGGTCACGCTGGAGTTTTCAACACGTACACTAGAATCCGTCTTCGCTACTATTGGCGCGGTATGTACAACTCAGTTCTCAGATACGTGCGATCATGCCTGGCCTGTCAACGCCGCAAACCTGCCTCTCACCGTTCGGCTGGTAAGTTACAGCATCTAATATGTCCGCTGAGACCCTTCGACCACATTGGCATTGACCTCTACGGCACTCTTCCGTACACAGCTGACGGCAATCACTGGGTCATTGTCGCGGTTGACCATCTTGCGAGATATGCCGAAACCGCTGCGCTCCCAGCTGCAACAGCCCAATATGTGGCCGGTTTCGTATTGACGAACTTCATTCTTCGTCACGGTGCTCCTTGTGAATCGCTTATCGACTGAGGCCGCGCTTTCTTATCTGACGTCGTTCAAGCCCTGCTCGCTCAAGGCAAAATCATCCACCACACTGGCACTGCCTACCACCCGCAAACGGTCTTACAGAACGATTTAATCGCACCCTCGATGACATGCTATCGAAGTACGTCGGATCTAACCACATCAACTGGAACATTGTTCTTCCTTATATCACATACGCATACAACGCTGCTACACAATCAAGCACGGGTTTCTCTCCGCTCGTTTTGCTTTATGGTCGTTATCCACCTGCTCCCCTTGATACTGCTCCCCTACAGCCATGATGAATCTGAATGTACCACTGTTACCGAGGCTGCACAGCAGGCCCAATAATGCCGCCAGGTTGCCCGGTCGTTCACGACCGACTCTCAATGGCGCTAAAAACAACAGCATGACACCAATCAGAAGAAGGCACCACACTTCGAGCGCGGCTTATTTGTGTGGCTATGGGTTCCATCCGGCAGCCCCGGCCTCTCAACAAAACTGGTCTCCAGTACCATGCGCCCTACCGCGTAGTCGAGCACACTTCGCCAGTCAATTACATTGTTGAGCCTCTTAGGGCATCTTGTTGTCTTCGGCGTCTTGGCCGTGAAACTGTACATGTGCAGCGACTTTAGCTGTTCTATGACCTCATTGTATCTTTGTTCCCTTAAGTCGCCAGGATGTATCCTTTTTTTCTGGGGGACATTGTGAAGAAGATGGACCCCTTTGCTGGACTCTGACGAAGAAGAAGCAGTTGTGGAATTACCATCGTGCAGATCGTGTTGTTCTTGATCGCCCCGCTTCCCCATCGACCTCGACACCGTCCTCGACGTCCCTTTTCTACAACGACTGATAGTAGGAATACAGCAAATAATAAATAAATCAGCTAATTACATAATATAACTTTTGAGCTAGTGCAGTTCACAACCTCACTCCAGCGCAGCCCTTGAAGCACAATTTTGCGACGGTATCTCTCTAAGGTGAATATTACCATCTCTTACGTTGCGACCGACACCACCGTCGCCACCACGAACCTTTTTCGTCCAGCCGCAACCAGGCATTAGTACTCCGCCGGTAGACTTATTTTTCGCTGCTGAGTACCACTTCGTCTTCGCCGAGTGGATGGAGTGCGCTGCGAACTCAGTGAGTGTTCTAATTTACACGATTCTGTGGTGGCAGCATTCACTTGACCCCTGCAAACCTCTTGACCTCATTCGCCCGTCTAAATTTCTGCTGCTTCCTTCCCTTGGAATCCATTTGTTCTGCTTAGCGACCATCGGTTGTCAGTTCTCACTACATGACCTGTCCATACCAATTTCGTCTTCTTGATTTCCACTTGAATGTTGCAACTCGAGTTACCTCTCTGAGCTACTCAACACACTTCATATCTCCCAACATTACAAATATCATTTTCCTTTCCCTAGCTTTGTGCGTAGTCCTCAATTCAAGTACAACCCATAGGGGAATACGGGTAAGCTGCAACTGTTGTACGCTTTTATCTTGAGCAAACTCGATAAGCTGCTAGTCGTACCCTGCGAGTACATGCCAAAATTCCTTTATCTTAATTTCTTAGTTCTTCCCTTTTCATGTTCCGGATCAACGTTTAATACTTACTCGAAGTAGACATTCGCCTACCGCTTCTCGGCTTCATTACAAATTTTAAACAGTTCTTCCTTCCCGATGGTGTTGCACATTACCTGCAATTGTTTTGCTCCAGGCCCCATTGCAAGTGCCAAACTATCATTTAAAGAGAGTCAAAATCTAAAGTGACATCTGAAAGTCCTGGCAGGTAGAAAAACATCCAACCCCTTTTTTCCAAACTTTTTTTGCCCCTTGTGGTCCACGCACTGCGCTATAGAGAGACAGACTTAAGCGACATAAAACGCCGCTGTTCCTTTTCTTCTCTCATATTTACCTCTGCCCCGGATAGCGCCGTTCCTTTCTTGCTCATACTAACATTTTCCTGCTGAATTTTTCTTTTCCTGACCTTTCTGTGCTAGCATCGTCGATTGTGCATTTGGCCGGACATCATCATCACCATCATCAGCCCTACTGTACCCACTGCAGGGCGAAGGCCTCTCCCATATTTCTCCAATTAACCCGTTCTGTGCTACCTGCATCCACTTGACCCCTGCGAACTTCTTAACCTCATCAGCCCAGCCAACTTTCTGCCGCTCTGCTACGCTTTCCTTCCCTTGGAATCCAGTTTGTTAACCCTAAGCGACCATCGGTTACCCTCTCTTCGCACTACATGTCCTGCCCATGCCCATTTCTTCTTCTTAATAGCGTAGGAAAAGCGTCATGGGAGAGAAGAAAGAGAGATCGTACAACCACGCACTCCGCAAAGCAGCGCAGCACAAGTTGCGTTCTCCGCTGGGGTTCTACTTCCTTTGGGTGCTCGGTATCTGGATGTACCGAGGGATGTAAACGTTTGTTTCAGCCATACGGGGGCACATAATGTTTGATAAACTGCATTTGCAGCAATTGTCGGATATTCCGCTGATATTCAAACGAATTTCGCTACGTAAATTATCCAATGTCGTGCGCCGTCAAGCAACCCGAACCTTTCCAACGATAATTTGATGACAGCAATTCTTTGTCACCTGGTCAAGTTGTAGTGAAAGCCTTGATTAAAACACCTAAAGGCAGAACTCTCTAATGTAGTGCAGACCTGTTTTAACGAAACCATGATATTTTTTGGTGCATCAAATCTCGGCGCCATATTTGGAGGGACTGGTGGCGGCGAGAATGAAATTTATTAACAGGAATAGGCTCGAGAGAACAAGCATCACGCAGCGCTGTAGGCTGCGCGGCAAACAGTGCGACAATCCGCAGCTGGACGCGGCGACGTGCGGATGTTGCAATCTCCCTTGATATGCAGCCTAATAAGGATGTCGAGTGATGTGGAAAGCCTTGATAATAAAGTAATATCACGTAAGCACAATGCTGTCATTTTCTTATGCTAATCATTTGGTATTTTGCATAATGATTGTGCCAATGAACTAAAAAAATTGCTGACGATTACGTTACTTTCTAATGCGAAATTTGAGCGCCGCGCAATAGCTGTTTCTTCATTTCAATAGATTGAGGCAATTATTTTCAGCATGACACGTAGGTACAATTACAGACAACTTTTTATAATTTTTCAGACGTATTCCTTCGAGAAGCACTCCACTAACAGCTCTTGGCTGTCATGAAATAAGCTTTGGGGTCAGAGAAATGAAGAGAGAAAATAGGTATCGGGAGGTTGCGGGAGACAGCGTGTGGGCCCATAGGAACGTTGAGCGACGAACAGATAGCAGCGTCTGACTGATGCCGCTCACGCCGCTAGCGATTGAAAAGAACGTGACTCTGCGTTTCGGCTTGGGATGCGCGCACCGTGATCAGCTGATAGCGAGCCGGCGTTTCGGCAACCGGTGAGCACCCTCACCGCCACGCAAGAAGAGGGGGAAGGGGGATATAAGCAGCGGCGAACGGGGGAGCGCACGCAGCAATCAGATAAATATACGGGGGCGGCGCCACGCAGGAAGAGGGGGCTGAGGTTGGGGGCGGAAAGGAGGGCGGAGCTGGTCACGAGGCCAACCCGACGGCGACGCCGACGCGACACCCAGAAACGGACGTCAAAGAGCTGCACTCTAAAACACGGTCATTTGTCTCAGCAATAGCAGACATCGACGGCATCAATTATTGATATTATGTCATTAGCTATATAGTAGATGCTAGGTGTCTAATGCTTTTATTATTTTAGCTAGCCTTTTCTAGTTAGATGAGCAAGGGGTATTTTTACTTTTACACTAAAAACTGCTCTCTAAACACGTCTGGGTGCGTAAGGCAACATATAACGGATGTATCGGCAAGATAAAACCAGTAGCTGAGAAACATAGTACCTATATAACGCTACAATCAGGCTGCGTCGTACCAGAGTCCTTCATTGCTTTAAAACTTCTGGTCGTACGTATAATTTCGGAAGCGTCATTGAGATAGCATCTGTGGGCGAGTACAGTTTATTCTTACCTATCTTTCATTCAGTTTAGGAATCTGCGGGATGATTTGAGATGCCGAAAAAACAATGCGCATGGTGGCAGACGGCCTTTGTCTCCGACTGTCAAAGAACATCGTATAGCGTTCATTCGCGTCTCAGAACTTACTTTTGAAGGCGCCTTGTACACGGAGAAAGTTGCTCGAGCTTCCTGATCATATATTTTCCCAATGGTTCTCTTTAGATTGCGACCGTCACCAGGCTGTGCCAGTGAGGCCCCAATATTCTTTGCAGCTCATTCTCACCTATGTGGCATCGTTACGATGTAATACAACGATGATGCTGTAAAATTGTAAAATCTCGTACGGGTTGAATTTCGGAAAAATTGTTTACATACGCAAGCTGAGCGCGACTCCAGAGTATTGTCTAAAATACCTTGCGTAGGCCACAGAACTTGGACACGCTCATGTGGTCTGCAATGTATTATGGAATTGTGCAATTATTCCGCGCATGTTATGATTTTAGGGACGCGTACCCGGTCACAAAAACGGAGCTGCTGGCTGTTTTCTATCACTTGACTTCTCAAATTTTCATTCTTGCTCCGCGTGCTCGACTTCATCATAGCATATACGGCGGAATGGTTGAATGTTTAGCTGTGAGCCTGGAGTTTCAAAAAACAGTCAGCTATATTTTTTCTGCTTGGATTTTCGTAGAAGTTAAATTTTTTTTTGCGCTTCAATTCAGCTCCAACAATTTTGCTGTTATTTGGCATAATAAAAATGTCAGTTAGACCAAACTTAATAATAAGTCTTAATATGGCTATTTCAAATACCAGGGCACTGCGGAATAATGCTGTTACAAATTTTTTCACGACATTTGCTTTACAAGAAGGTAGAACTGTTGCCGACCTGCGATTATATGGAAGTGGCTAGGTTTCGAAACTTTCAGAAAATTCAACGATATTGCTCCTTATGCGTGTACTGTTTCTGCCGGCTACCATCATCTTCTGCTCCTTTAGAAAATGATACAATGTAGATCGTGCAAGCTTAGAGCGTTTTAGCATGACTGCGCTACCCCAGACCAAAAGTAATCGTTTACTCTAAGGAATCTCTGTTAAATGTATTCAGACCGCCTTTTCGGCACCTATCACGATTATTTTGTTTAACTCTCATCATCTCGCTGGCCTTAATTATCTAAGAGGATGCTTGGTAATTCCTTTCATTGGTGCGATATCCCTTTATACCTTGGCGATAATGTCATCTTTCAATTGCCTCTTTTAAGGTTGGCCACTGAACCACGGGTGTGTACTCTTTGATTTAAAGATTTCTTTTTTGGGGAAAACGACTACGCTTATCATTTTCGATTCTAACTTCTTTCACATTGAAATGAAATTTAGTGCGAAACATTTACTCAAACCGATTTCCGCCTAGCGTTTGTCTCGCATTCGGAACCTGGTTCAAATGGCTCTTATTCCTATTATAATACTGCTGTTTCCCTTTCCCTTATCTTCGTGACTTTTCACTTTCTGCCTTTGACTTTACCAATATCCTGTATTACGAAGAAGCCATGTATAATGATAACTACCGCCGCTACTATACAGTATAGTATGACAACCATCGAGTCATACAGCTCCAATACACGATTGTGTAGTTCTTAGAGAGCGCTACAAAAATGGGACGGTTAACCTCCCCGTCGCGATGCTGCTAAGGAACAAGTTGGAATGTATTTTAGAGCGCTATTCATATTGCTTGACTGCCAGTTATTCCTGACGCCCATAAACGTGCACCACATGATACGGGTATCATGTAACTTTTCTTCCGACCCTGATTCAATTTCTTGACGTTGGTCTGAAATGCTCTGTCAAAAGCCAAATAGCACAGATGAAGTAGCTCCAGTTCCATCAAAAGTTCCTTAAAATTTCAGAACCCATAACAAAATAACTTAGATTGCATTACGAAGCTGGATTTGATTAATTTTAACTTTAGTGAAACACACTCAGAGGCATTGTGCTCCATGCGTTTGTGCAATGATATAAGTAGAGCAGCCGGCGCTACGATTCTGAGTACCTTTTTCTGGGTGTCCGTCAGTCCAATCGAGGGCACAGGCACGCTTCTTTTCGTATAGGTCGAAGGATGTAGTGGTTTCAAGTAGTGAGGCCTGTGCCGATGTTATTTATAATTGCGAAAGCATTACTTCGCTATGTGCGCAGATTTCTACCCGCAGGTCGCGTCAGCAAACTCGTGTCCGCAGCAGGTGTTAGTAATTGAGAAGTGGCAGAAATTAATGAGTGGTGTCAATCAATAGAGGGCGTAGGAATGTCGTGTCAAAAAATAATTAGGCCAATAAGTTAATTAGGTAATTGATACAGGCAAAAATGTAATCTTTTCCGGAGCAGTTGTGAGTAATTGAGAAGTAGTACAGATCAATGAGTGGAGTCAACGAGTAGAGGGTGATGCAATGACGTGTCTGAAAAAATAATCAGGCCAATAAGTTAATTGGGTAATTATTTAGAAGCAAAAGGCGCAAAATCGTGTCCGCTGCAGTTTTAGTAATTGAGAAGTGGTATAGGTAATGAGTTGTGTGAATCGACTGAGAGTTACGTAATGTTCGAAAATAATTAGGCCAATAATTTAATTAGGTAATTATTCAGAGGCAAAAATGTAAAAGTAAAGGCGAAATTGTTCTCATTAGCCAATGGCTTGTCGCCACATTTGAATGTACCAAATACTAAAATAGTAAATAAATCAGTCAATTAGGGTGAGGTCAAGGATGTGACGACACACAATCTGAAGTCGAGCCAAAAAGGGGCATAGGAAGGGATAGGCGCACAATTTGAAAGTAGTTAAGACTAAAGTAGGTAATTAAGACAGTCAATTAGGGTTAAGTCAAGGATGTGGTGTCACGTAGCCGGAAGCAGAGCGGAAAAAGAGGATAGGAAGGGCGTGGCGCGAAATTTGAAAGCACCGAAGAAAAAAATGATAAACAAGAAGTGAATTATTGTGACGGGAAGAATGTGACGTCCCGCAACCGGAAGTAGAGCCGGAAAAGGACATAGGCAGGAATTGGCGCGCATTTTTAAAGTACGAAAAATTAAAATGGTTAAACCAGAAGTCAATTAAGCAACTAGAAGCAACAAACAAAAGCATCCGTGCTTTCGCATTGCTCCAATGCAGATTCTGCAGTACTCCAGTTTTTTTCCGATATCATTTTACGACCTGTTCGGAACCCCATAATTAGGGCATGCTTTGTGCAGAGCAGCAGTCTCCTAAAATAACGTATAGACAGTAATCACTGCAGATGAATTGTAACATTTCAAGAATGATACGTTGCGATAATGTTACACTCAGGTCGTCACGATGAGGTCAGAGCCTATTGCGGCAGTCCTTATTCGGAGTGCGAATTTCAAGGTATTAAAACTCTGTTAACGTGTTCTGCACTCATTGAATAAAAGCAGGGATTAACTTTGATATCTGATGTTCATTCACATCGAAACTGTAAGGCACTCTTAAGGCACTCTTCACATAGACTAGAGAAAAAAAGAGGAAAACACGCGGATTAGGCATATCGGAGTATATAAAGAGGCCATACTTACGCCACGGTAGGGTGCAGTGCATCTTTTTCTAGTACCGTAACTGGCAACAGTGGATATGTAATCTATAAGAAACAGACAGATGCGTTGTTAACGTTCATAGGGGACGTTCAATTGAGGAGTGCAATTTACGTGGCGACGCTTCTCATAAAAAGACACCATTATAACGGCCCTTTTTTACTACATTAAAGTACAAGCGCCCGCGTCATTAAATACTCCTGTAAATTGTGGAATAAGGAACTTCAAGAAATCTTCAGCAACATATTTTTCCTCGAGGTAAACACAACTCTAGAGTGTCGGACATTCGTTTAGTTATTACAAGAATGATTTTAAACCACCTCAGGGTAGGATAAACCCTTTGCAAATTTAAACAAAAAAGCAACAAGCAAAAAAAGCATCCGTGGAAAAAGTAGGGAGCACGCGACATTTTATATTATGTAAACCTATACGGTGTTAATTTGTATGCAAAACTAATTTGGCAAAGTATTCCTACACATCATCGCATAACTATATTCATATTGCATCTCTTTTGGAGTTGGAGAAAATATTAGTAGCTCACCGTCCGTTGCAAACAAAATAAGTGCTAAGCAGTATGTAAGCTTCATGTTTAGTCAAAAGCAGCCTCTACTGTTTGCTCTGTACACTTGTAGCTGGTCAACTGGTGTATTCGAATGTAATTTATATAGGCGCTACATCCCCATGGAATTTCAATAAGAGCATACAGTAACAAGTGGTGATATTTTACCTCACAGTTTGTCCGCCATAATTTCGCACCCTTAAAAATAGGTATCCTGAGTAAGAATCAATTGTAGCCTCGCATAAAATTGTCAACCAAAAAAAGAAAAGAAGATGTCAGCGTTCCTGCTCTCTGCGAATTTTAAATTATACTTTCGTCCTATATAACGCCAAAGAGTTCAAGAGCCAGGATGTGCACTGTAATCATTTTTATACACGCATTATGCGTGCTCTTCAACAATAGATTGTAATAATGAATGCGTTTCACAGATACGCCGAGATCAATTGTTATACACATCTTGAAAAGCAGAATAGTTTACAGAAGTACTGCCATATTCAAAAGATATAAAAAATATTCTTAAGCATAATAATAAAGATTGTTAAGGTCTGCGCTGGAATATAAATGATTGCTTAATATAATTCATGACCCAAAACGACATCAGTAATGAAGCAAACTTTAGGAATCCGTTTTTATTTCAATGCTTACGTCAAATTTCTAGGAAAAGGTCTGGAGCATATATGTAACAGCGTGCTGCATACACGCTGCCGGGAATCTCGCCATTCGTCACTCTTCCAGAGTGGTACGAGAAAATTACAAATTACAAAGACTATAATTAACGAGTTTGTGAGTACATATAACAAATGAAACGATGTACTCAAACTCCAAAACCTGATTTCTTTATAATTCATGTCGCCACTTTTTCGCTGCATGAGGCGACACAATAATTTTGTATCAGAGTAAGAAATATGGCATTCTCAGTTGTTCTTGTTAACAAAATTTTATTGCTCGGTATGAACAAAAATGCATAGTGTCTCCCTAATGAAAGTTCACAATTCTCCAATTCGAGGCAAAAATCGAATGAAAAGAAGAGCGGCTTTCGACGATATCTGACTTCTAGTGCCCTTAAGTGAGGCAAACTTCGAAATGTGCCCCACTGCCCCACTGATTCTACATATACAAAATAAATAATTGTAAAATTCGGTTTGGCGTACTGCAGCGTGAAGCAGCCTTTCGAATCTCGCAGCAAGCAAAACGCGCCTCCTGTAGCTGCGTTCAACGCGTGCCTTCGACTCAGTAAGAGCCTCACCACAAAGCCACCAATACTGATATAAGGTAACTTTTTGGCCGGATGACAAGGTTGCCAGAAAGAAAATATTACCAATAGCATTTTTGCCGGAAATATTTAGAAAACATTCTTGTGGTTAGAACTTTACTTTGTATTCAAGGAAAAGTACAATGGTACAGCCTTTGTCAAAAATATAGACCCCACTAAGAAGAGCGGCAGAGTGGCTGCAGAGTCGAGAGGTAACGTTACTTTTTCTCGAGCGCTATTTGAAGATTGGAAGATTGGCGGTTTAAATTAACATGGCTTAAAGTAGCAGAAAAGTAACATAATGTTAGTAATGTAGACACAGAACTATAATGTAGAAGATATAAGAAAAAAACAACCATGATAGCAACTGCTACCCCCCATTTCAAAGGGACGCTCCTATATTCCATCCTCCCATCCATCCATCCGCGCGCGTTGCGAGATTAAAAAGAGTGAGGGGTTGGTTCTACTTACTCTCCAAGACAGGAGGAAGGGAAAGCTGCGCTGACTTCTCAAAGTGAGTGTGGTGGCGTTCGGGCAATGACTTCTTTCGAAGCGATTCCCTGCGAGGGCTCTGCCATAAATTGAAAGCACAGCGTCAATTTATGGCAGAGCCCCGTCTGAAGCCGTCTAGAAGAGTTCTCACGTGTTCCAGGCGCGAAAAAAATCAAGTCGTGAGCTAGCTTTGCGCTCTGAAATAAAACAAGCAGTACAGCGTCCAAGCGATTCCGTACGCGATGACTCACTGAGCCTTGCTTTTCCCCCCAGTAACATGTTTCGCGAACTTGTTTTATGCTTCTTAGGTCCACTTCAGGGATCTCTACATTTTGGCGAATGCACATCCTCTGCTACAAGCAGCACCAGTTTATTCCGACATGTCTCAATATGGTCGCCCTCGAAATCACCTTTGTTTTGTTCTTGGAACCGATAGAAATATTACGTTCTACGAGTACGCCTACCCTTTCTAACGGGACCCCGTGGGTGTATATGTTTGGGAAATTAGTATGGGAACGGTGAAAATGCATCAACTCTGGCGACCGCTTTAGTCTTCTCCTCAACCCCCATTGCTGCACTCCTCAAAATAAAATGAAATGCAGCTACCCGTACCCTAAACCTTACCAGCTTAGCACTTCTGTGACATCTAAGTATGTAACCTAAAAGAGCTGAAGAAGAAACTGGCGTTTATTTGCGCTCTTTTCTATTTAAAGTCCTATTCAATCAGAAGCATTATGAAATTAGAAGACTTAGAATGAAAAAACAAGACAGTTTTATTTTATGCAGGTTTGTTTACTAGAAGGTTTCCATCAAAGCTTAGTTATAGCATATGATATCACATAATATTACTTGTTGGAAAGAAATGATACGAAGTTTATATCTTTTCTCCCGCGTCATTATCCTTTTAGCGTTATGTGTCCTTCTCTTAGTTTCATTAACTTTGTCGTCTATAGCCGCGCTGCTGAGTGGTTGTACCGCCAGAAAAGTGGGAATAATGAATGTCGAGCCGAGGTAAGAATTTTAGATAAGGTGTAGAGTCTTACTTCATAACTGGGTTTAATATTGCGGCTATAAGAGGACAACTAAGCGGGAAACTGCGTGTGGCGAATGCTCGCTCTTGGGCCGCACTCATTATATGATATCATCATTTTCTGTCATGTGATCCTGAATCCTTCCACTGGCCGCTACGTCGCGTTTGATGGAATCGGGAGCATCCATCGTCGCCATGGGCATGAAGTTTAGGTTCGTTGTCGCTGCAATGGTCTCGAGCTGCCTGATCATAGTATGCGGCACATGACACTAAGCCACCCTCCAGATGAGAACCGACCTCGCCGCAATTTCTAACATAGACCAGAGGTCCCACGCAACTAAGGGGTCTACGCGGCGCTACTTCAATGATAAATACTGCCGTGGCGTTATATGTTGTGCAGCGTAATTAGTGTGGGAATACTGTAGTGGCGTCATATGTTGTGTAGCCTGTAATTCGTCTAGGCCTTACCCTAATATGTCGCGCAGTCTAATGTGTGCATGAGTGCGATGGCTGTGTAATATGCCGTGCGGCATAACGTAAGTTGCTTGCATTTGAAAAAGAAATGTTGAAGAATGCACTATACCATTGCTCTCTGAAGGCGATGCTCAGACAACATCGAAGTTTTCCCATTTGAGATCCATTTGCTGTTCTAGCAGTGCTTGGGTCAGCGCATTGGCAGCATCGGACGAAATCAGCGAGAGGCCAGTGTAAGAATATAGCGGATATCGCTTCCGGCGGTAGCGATGACCGCTCCCAGCATGCACAGGTTAACCGCTCGCTGAAAGATGCAGCTAGTGATGAGCTGCATACGCTAAAATGCCAGTGGTTGGCTGATTTTCTTCTCCGGCCCCCTTCCTTTCCTGCCCCTCTAGCATGGCCGCTGGTGTGCTACTGGGCACGATTCTTGCGTGTAGCCGCGGAAATGGGTGACACCCTGCGCTGTCGAAATTTATGTGCCGAGCTGCTTTGCTGATGTTTGCGCCGTCAATTCTGGCTCGGACGATGCAAACTAATGAGATAAAACACGCGTCGACACCGGCGGCCACCGCGGAGAAGCAATAGATGGTGTTCAAGTTTTGGCGGACATTGCCTCCCGGCCAGGCTTTATCACGTGAACTTTGACTTCCGAGTCGTTCTTGTGGTTTGGTTTCTGCTGGCATTGCTTGCAGGTGGGCGGTTGCGACTTTTATTCTCCTGATATTTGCGCCGAATTTGCTGGGAATGAGGTGTTGTGCTCGGTTTCCAACTACGGCAACTCAACTAGAACGCGATACAAAATGTTCGGAGTGCCGTCGAGTTGTGAACGACGAAAACAGTTGGCCGCTGCGACCCGCTGGCTGACCATCGATGGCGAGTTGCACGGGGAACACGAGGCTTTCTTTTGAGTATTTTGTCAATGGCAAATGTTGGATAGCGCTGTGAAAGCTAGGAAAGTTTGTGAAGTAGGTTGTTTTCTCTCGTTCATCGGCACCAAGTTATCGCTCGGGCGACTTCAGCTATGTGTTACAGCTGTTTTCACAAGATGACGGTAGCAGCAAGCGGTCGTTTCACATCTTCAAAAGGTTCGGAAAATGTGTTGTTTGACCTCCGTCGGTACAGCGTAATAGATCATAAGTAATGAGAAATTTTCTCGCCGGCCATTTCTGCCAAATGCAAGTTTTTACAACCTTGACCAGTGCAATGAGATGTCGATGGTTTGTCTCGTTGCTTGACTAGGCCAGCGTGTCACCGTTAGCAGTTGCAAGATTTATACATTGTTGTGTAAGCAATGATTTCGTGATTTAACTCCAGACAACGAAAATGATTTCACAAGCCAAGCAATAAGCGTCAGCAGGCACAAAATTGCGGAGAAATACGAGCAAGATGGTTAGTTTCCTGCTTGTGCAGACCTACTACATGGAGCTGTGGTCTTTATTCTTGTCCTGAGTGGAGAGAGAGAGACAGTTGAAGACTGTTTCAGGGATAAAAATTAACAGTATATTTATATGCTCTAGGTCAGAGTCATGAAGGTCTTCACTTCAGGACAGCACTAACATTGTCCAGCTATTTTTCCTCTTTCATTGTATGGTACATAAAAAAGCTGACAGCTGCAATACATGGTATAAAACCATGTTTTGATCTTCAGCAAAGCAATTTTATAATGGCCTATGTGGTGCTAAACGTGCATGCGAAAATTAAATGAATGTATAGATAAGCTACTTGTGATGCAATTCAAGGTGGTGCATACGTGAAGATTATGTGTTATTTTCATTTGCTGTGTGGCCTTCTGATGGAAAACAAGGCCCTGGGGTCATTGGCTACATCAAGAAGTTCAAAATTCTGCAAGGTAGGCAGGGGCTGGCCTAGCTGGCAGCTTTTATGTCTGTAAGGATAAGAAGTATGAGTCTTACTGAGGCAAGATTTCTGTGCTGTATGCTATGCATTTTCTGACAGCTTGCTGTTACTTTCCCGCAGGTCTATTGAAGCTGATTTCTACAGCCTGTTCTAGGCATTTTGTTACAATTTTCTATTTTGTACCCTGCATGAGCCTTGCCTGGAGGTCGATTAATCGCATATGTTCTAAACGTGTGCTACAAATGTTCTTCTGGAGAAAGTAATATGAGGTGTAGTTACAGTACGAGAACGGTTTCCCATTTCTAAGAATCTTCACTTTCATGGTTGTATAATAAAGAGTAGTCACTTTTATCCTTGGCTATTCTCTTGTGCCTGACTGTTTCTCTTGGTGCCCTTGGTAAACCCGTGCTAAGCGCTGATGACTTGCTTTCAAATGATGCTTTCACTATGAAAAACCAGACTTTATGCCTGGTTTTTCGTATTTGACTCCTTTATCTTGAACACATTGCATATAGTGCAAAAGTTATACATTCCCACATTTCAGTATGTATGCATTAACAGCCTGCCTGCTGGAAACATCTGAATGTACACAATCTATAGTTTTTCTGTCAGACTCCAGCACAAAGTGCACAACAGCGAAATAGGTGCAGGCTCTTCCCCGGTTTTCTTGGAAGAAATAATTTTTTCGCATTCTGATTCTGAAGTTTCTGGAGGCTGCAAGAGATACCATTAAAACAAAGTTTTTCTTTTAGTACTTTCATTTTTAGGCCGGCATAATGCAGCAATCAGTATTCGGGAATCAAGCAAGGGATTTTCAAGCATGGAGAGCTTCCACAGTTTTATGGGAACGACGTAAAATGTCCCACACACTATGCTTGATTAATTTTTTATGAGAGCTGTTTTCTCGCATGCACTGCAGCGGCAAGAGGATATGCCGCTCTGACTGCCAGAATAGATACGTTACTAACCGACCCAGACCCTCAAAAAAGATTAGTAGAGATTTTTGGCCGTACAGTCTTGGCTGCATAAAGTTTGGGGTATAATGCATGCAAAATGAATACAACAGCGCTAAAAATGAAACTATACATATCATGCAGTTGCATTCTCGTTATACAACTCAAGTAAAGATCAAATGTCTGAGAGAGAGAGATTTTTATTTATTTCGTGATCCTATAATGTTTTCAATAACTGACAGTATCATATTAACCAAGATACAGTTATTTGGCATTCTGCCTCCTACAGCATTCAGAAAAACAAGCGCATATGTAAACAAATCAGTTGAGCTGGTAAGAGCATGCAGCTTAAAATAGTGAAGGTTGTGCACACTTCTAGGGTCTCGAAGCACATGGTAAGTAAATCTAGATCTTCTGGATGAATAGCACGACAGACTGCTAGAACAGTATGTCACAATTTAGCTGAACAAATAAAACGTGGTGTACTGGCCGTGCTTGCAGATAGCTGCAATACACGGCAAAACAAGAAACCCTAGCTGCTCTGACTATTTCAGGCAGTGCAGCATAAGCCGATAAAGCTTTATAAAAGGGGACAAAAAAAGTGCGCATGATCTGCGTGGTATTTGCATGCTTTCAGTTCTAACTGTCACAGCTACCACTTGCCCAACAGTCAGCTCCTAGAAACGTTAAACGGCGGCTGCCGGCAGTCTAATTAACCAGCTTCTAGAATCGAAATACGTTCAAAAATGCCTACTCTAGTATAATTTAGAGATATATGCCGCAACTGCACGCTAACATCACCGACAAACAACATCTGGCCGAATGAATGATTTATGCTAAACTTCAGCGCGAACACACGACACACGTTGCAATGGTTGTACTTGCCACCAGTTTTCACCCGTGTTTTTCAATACGAAACGTTCAATAGGGTCACAACAAGTGTGCGGATCATTATAGCCTTTTTACGACCTTATTCGCGCTTACAAAACACGTGAAAAGTCGAATTTAAGATAGTCGATGCCGAGTTTTAAGCACAGCGCTGCAGGCGCGCGTCTCGACGAAGGACCCGGAAGTCAGAATTACCCAGCGTGCTTTGCGGCTCGTTCAGATTGGACACCACCTATCCCCTTCATATCCGTGTCCCATTGAGCGCAAATTAGCGTGAACTTCTGCCTAGTACGGCTTTCTACAAGAACCCTTTCTTCTCTCGCACTGCCGGTGAGTCTCCCGCGTATACACCTTTGGTGCACTCTTCTGCGGATTGATCAACGACGGCCGGTCTCCTCGCGTGCGGATTACTCGCGTGCAAGCATTCCGTCGTCGTTTTTAGTAAGAACGACCGCTTTCACGACGCTCGGCGAGATGCATCTATTGTGGTGCATTACGAATGAAGGTCTCGTGTCATCGGCGTGAGCATGGACTGATTATTTCAAGAGATCGCTTAAAGTTTGGATATCGGGTTACAGGGGAGCACCAATTGCTTGTCAGCGAATCTTAAGAATTGAGATTAGCAAAAACGTAGTCCAGTGTTTTTTTTTTTTAATTTCATTCGCTCAGCGTTTAGGAAGTACAAATACCAAACGTGCACGCATGTTTTACTTCATGAGTATGCATCGTCCGAGCCGGAATTGACGGCGCACATCAGCAATGCAGCTCGGCACATGAATTTCGACAGCGCAGGGTGTCAGCCATTTCCGCGGCTACACGCAAAGCTCGTGCCAAGTAGCACACATGCGGCTACTCTTGAGAGGTAAGAGAGGAAGTGATGCGACCGATTCCATAACGCGGTACTCCGTGTCTTTGATGCCAAACAAACAAGGCCTAGCGACGACCAGAGAGAATCGCTTGGAGGAGTGCCGTCGGACACAGCGCTCGCTGATGGCATCCCTGTCGCACCCTGGAGGTGTCCGGTGCCGCACTTAACCGGTGCGAATTGATGTACTTTCACGATACAGTTCAGGGCAGACCTTGCTCGACGCCAGTTTTATATAATTATCATCAAGGCGCCCAAATAATGGATGCTGCAAAGACGAGCTGCGACTACAGTACGCTTTTACTGCCGGTACTCTAAGGCTGAAGCAGCGTATGTTATGTTCTGCTCATGAAATACGATCTGGAGCAGAAGCTTACAGTTGGTATGAAGTTGAATCGGACAAGCTCGTGCGCTTTTCATACTCTGGCGCCGACGCGCACTTGCAGTCAGACGCCACTACCTTCTAGGTTAACGTCTCGAACCGCAGCGCCGTGCAGTGCATGCTGCGTTCGAGCAGACGACTTTCGCAGCTACCGGAAGCCTGTCCGTGACGTAGCGGCCGTGGTGACGTAGGCCGATGGCACTCTGTCTCTGTCTGGTTATGATGTATGATCTTACTGCAGAATAGTTCCAAATCACTAATTGTTTTTTTTTTCTGCCAATAGCCTCAGTCAATCGGTTTATCCCTTTGCTTGTAAAGAGTAGAATCATCTAGGTCATGCTGCAAACAATTCTTTGCGCACCTTTAAAGCCGCCGGGCGCGGATCCATCATTTGTTGTCAAACAATATGCACCGTGATTTAATCAGAACGATTTGCAACCATTTGCACCAGCTTTCACATTTGTCTAGATTGTTCTGATCACGTTTGGTGGCTTTATGTCGATGCTTCTTGCTTGCCATCTTTATTGAGTGCTGATGACTGGAAAGGGCATCTGTAGTTCTAAACCTGACGAGCATTTTTAGGGCTATCGCCTCTATAGAGGTGATGAAATATCTCGTACGTGCAAATAAGCCCTGTTAAAATTTCCTTAAAATGCCACTGTAGTCTCTTTTTTTTTCATCCGTGAGACCCCATCAACTGGAAACATATTGAGATAACTTTTCGCAAATACTGTATACCAATGTGGGTCGTAATACAAGCATGGACAGCAAATAATTTCCTGTTGAGCAGGTGTTAAACAAGTGAAAATATTTGGCGATTGTGAATGTGGCTCTGTGGGATGGTAATACGCCTTCAATAAATAGCAAGGTTATGAGCTTTCTTTGCAACACTGGATACCTCACTTGCTTTTCAGGTTGGGCACTCCCCACCTTTGCTAACGTCGTCTACCTGCCTTATGGTTTTCGTTGTCACAACACGCGGAAAGTTACTAATCAAGTGTCATGAACACGCCGCACATTAATAAATATGGGACGACAAGAGAAGATCTTGCCGCGAGAAATGTAGAAATTTGAAGTTCGTTATAGGAATCCCCTCTGTGTACGGACGCAGAGCCCATAGTCTCGCTCGCGCTAAACACTCATATGTCCAAATAGGTCCGAACTTGGGGAGGTGGTCGAGAGCAGAAGCCAGTAGCATCTCCTAGAAAACTCGTTTGCATCTTCCCAGTGACAATGCATGTCAGAATTGGAGACTTACGAAAGTGCAAATGTTGAATGTGAATGTTGTGGAAAGTGTAAAGCTCAGGGGGTCTGTTTTTGGGCCGAGCAGTTGCGCTGACTCAGCATTACTGGAGGTCCTTCCACTAGAGAGAGTAGGACAAAAATATATGTACTATAAAGAGATTCCGAACACGGCACGTGCATTACAGGCCACACAAAGTTGCTCAGATGCAGGCCCCTTGGGCTCTACACTTTTGACAAATAATGTACCTTTCATGCAACAATGATGCGAATGGCGGCTCATAATCCTAAACCACGACAACACTGCCATATTGGTTCCCAAAACATGCTCACTTATTCGAGCTACAACATAAACTCCTTCATATCTAAATCAAGACATATATGAAACCGGGGACAGGGAGAGCTGGCTGGCATTTCCAGCGGAGTCCAAATGGTTCACACGGCAATTCGCGGAACAGTGCTTCCGGGACACGCTTCGGAGGAGTCACCACACATACGGACAGCAGACTCCTTCAGGCTGTAATTAAGCCATGATAGGAAAGAGCTGTTAACAAGAATATTGCTTCACATTTACCAAAATTTACGATTAGTTACCAAGTGTTACATGAAATAAAGACATGAACAAAAAAGCGATTAGATAATAGTGACCTTATCGTAGGGTAATTATCATCATCATCATCATCAGCCTGACTATACCCACTGGAGCGCGAAGGCCTCTCCCACATTTCTCCACCTAACCCGGTTCTGTGCTAGCTGCATGAAATTGACCCCTGCGAACTTCTTAACCTCATCCGCCCACCTAACTTTCTGCCGCCCCCTGCTACGCTTTCCTTCCCTTGGAATCCAGTTTGTTACCCTAAGCGACCACTGGTTATCCTCTCTTCGCACTACATGTCCTGCCCATGCCCATTTCTTCTTCTTAATTTCCACTAGAATGTCGGTAACCTGAGGTATTTCTCTGACCCACTCTGCACGCTTCCTATCTCTTAATGTTACCCGTACCATTTTTTCGTTCCATAGCCCTCTGGGGTGTCCTCAACTTAAGTAGAACTCTCTTGGTTAGCCTCCACGTTTCAGCCCCATAAGCGAGTATAGGTAAGATGCATCTGCTATATACTTTCCTCTTTAGCAATACCGGTAAGCTGCTAGTCATATTCTGTGAGTGCTTGCCAAATGCGCTCCATCCAAATCTTATTCTTCTTATTTCCTTTTCATGGTACGGATCTGCGGTTACTACCTGTCCTAAGGAGATATTTTCGCCTACTACTTCCAGTACTTCGCTACCTAATGTAAACTGCTGTTCCTTTCCGAGGCTGTTGAACATTACCTTTGTCTTCTGCATATTGATTTTCAAGCCTATCTTTTTAATTTTCCCGTCTAGGTCACCAATCATTTTTTGCAGTTCATCCCCCGATTTGCTTAGCAAGGCAATGTGATAAGCAAATCGCAGATTACTAAGGTATTCTCCATCTACCCTTATCCCTAACTGCTCCCATTCCAAGTCTCTGAATACTTCTTCTAAGCAAGCTGTGAATTGTATTGGGGAGATTTTGTCCCCTTGCCTAACACCTTTCTTTATGGGAATTTTGTTACTTTCTTCATGCAGAACTATGGTTGCTGTACAGTCACTATATATATCTTTCAGTACTTTCACGTACGGCTCGTCTACTCCCTGATTTCGCAGTGCCTGCATCACCGCCGAGGTTTCAACTGAGTCAAATGCTTTTTCGTAGTCAAGGAATGCTATGTATAAGGGCTGGTTAAATTCCGTGCATTTTTCTATCACCTGATTGATGGTATGGATATCATCGATAGTAGAGCCCCGTTTCCCAAACCCTGCTTGATCCCTTGATTGATTGCAGTCTAAGGTTGTCCTGATTCTATTAGCGATTACCTTAGTAAATACCTTGTACGTACAAGAAAGTAAGCTGACAGGTCTGTAATTTTTAAGGTCCTTAGAGTCCCCTTTCTTATGAATGAGGATAATGTTTGCATTCTTCCATGGTTCCGGTACGTTGATGACACCAGGCACTGCGTATAGAGGGTGGCCAGCTTTTCTAACACGATATCCAAACGTCCTTCAGCAAATCTGTAGTTATCTGATCCTCTCCAGCTGATTTTCCCCTTTTCATAGTTTCTTATGCTTCCTTGACCTCGTCCTTCGTAACTGGTGGAACGTCTGACTGTTTTCCCCTACCGCCAATCTCCTTACTGACCTGACTACTTTAGCTACTGTAGAAATCTGTATAGAACTCCTCGCCTACTTTGACTATCTTGTTCATATCCATGATGACGTTGCCCTCCTTGTCCCTTATTGCATACATCTGGTTTTTTGACTATGCCAAATTTCTTTTTTACCGCTTTAAGGCTTCCCCCGTTCTTTACAGCATGCTCAATTTTCTCCATGTTACACATCCTTATGTCGGCCACCTTGCGCTTATTGATTAGCTTTGATATATCGGCCAATTCAATCTGGTCTGTTGGATTGTAAGCTTTCCTACTCTGGCGTTTCTTAATCAAATCGTTGGTCTCCTTAGACAGCTTACCGGTATCCTCTTTAACTATTCTACCGCCTACTCCTACCGCACATCTCTGAAATTATTGTCCATTGCTTCTAGGATAACGTCGCCATCCTCATTTAGAGCTGAATATCTATTCTGTAGCGAGATCCTGAACTCTTCTGCACTCCCCCTTACCGTTATTTGGTTGATGGGTTTCTTTCTTACTAATTTGTTGCGTTCCTTCTTCAGATTTAGGCTGATGCGGAACCTCACCATCCTGCGGTCACTGCATCGCACTTTCCCGATTACCTCTACATCTTGCATAATGGCGGGGGTTGAACACATTATGAAGTCAATTTTATTTTTAGTCTCCCCGTCAGGACTTTTTCGTGTTCATTTGCGGTTCTTCCGTTTGCTGAAGAGGGTGTTCATGATTCTTAACTTCTTGGGCTCTGCAAACTCAACTAGTAACTCCCCCCTGATATTCCTAGAACCAATGCCACAGTCACCTACTGCCTGGTCTTCTGCCTGCTTTTTCCCTATCTTGGCATTTAAATCACCCATTAGTACAGTATACTGCGCCTTTACTTTTCGCATTGCCGATTCTACATATTCGTAGAAGCTTTCAACTGTCTGGTCATCAGAACTACATGTAGGTGCATATGCCTTTACAACCTTCAGTTTATATTGCTTATTAAGCCTAATAACGATGCCTGCCACGCTCTCATTAATACTATAGAATTCATCTGTATTAACCGCTATATACTTATTGACAAGCAAACCTACTCCTAGTTGTGGCCCTTCTGGTAAACCTCGATAACACAGTACATGCCCATCCTTCACTACAGTATATGCCTCATTCGGCCTCCTCTCCTCACTAAGCCCTATGATATCCCATTTCATACCCTCTAGTTCCTCTACCAGCACTGCTAAACTAGCTTCACTAACTAGGGTTGTAGCGTTAAACGTTGCCAGAGTCAGTTTCCAAGGGTAGTTATGCGATTTAATAAATAGCCTTTAACAGAGGGGCGCATCTCAGGTGGGAATTATAGACACATGCAAACAGTGTTTTTATGAATAATAATCGGATTATGAACGATGTTTCCAGTACACCACAGGGCGCAACAGAATTCGTATTTGATAAAATATAACATTAGAGCTCAGATGGATGCGCCAAAATAAATAGAAATCCACTGAAGTGCGGACTTTTTCCATTGGTTTATATCTGCATAAGAAATAAGAATATGTTGCACATTAGTCTGTAATATTACTCTTAAGCATGGATCCCCATAAAATGATTATGAGGAGGATGGGCCGTTCTGCAAGTGTTGCAACGACGTTTAGGCATTCACCTTTTAATAGACATGCTAGGTCGCAAAGGTAGCGATGAAACTGTCTTATTTAACTAGGATGTCACCGGTTCAAACTCCAAGCCAAAGTACGATATATAAAGACAACAAGTGAGTGACGTCGCAGAACGTTGCCTTTTCACTGTTTAGCTCACCAATTAATAACTTAAGACCTCCGGTTTTCAAATACACTGATTCAAGATAATCAAATATCGGCAGTCAATTTTGCTGTGGTGATTCCCTGGCTGCCGTTATATTCTCTAACAATCATGCTAAACCTTAAATACTACGGCAAAATTGCTGAGTGCAACATTCTTCTTGGTGACTGCTTGATGAATGCTGTTTAAATTGAAGGTCGGAAGAAGGCATTATGAAGTTGCAGATTACTAGTGCTCAATAAAAAGTATATTGCCGCAACGTTATGTTACTGGCGTCGCAATGTGGCGAGCAAGGGAGCCTGGCACGCGCTCGTCTTCTTCGCTCTCGGTGCTTGCCCGCCAGTTTGTTCCGTGCCTTCATTTGCCGGTGCCTTTGCGTAGGTGAAAGTAAATCAGCCTAGTCAGTTTAACTGGCTTCTGTGACACTTTTGGTAGAGGTGCTGGGTGAATCCCATGTACGAAGATCCTCTGGGTGCCTCCTACGCAAATTTACATGCAGTGGACACGACACCTGTGCACAAGGCAAGCCGCCGCTTAGGAGGCTTAGCTCCCGAGTGTGGTCCCCTTATTTCCCCACTGCGAACCATGATGACTACATCGGCAAGCCAGACTATTCAGCTTAATGTGAGTGCTCAGCCGCTGACCTGCAATACTCCGCGTATGCCCACGCCGTTCCATGGCGACAAGTCTGAAGACGTTGATGACTGGCTGACCCAGCTGTCATCGACCGGGTCGCTGTGTTTAATGCGTGGGACAAGAAGCGGAAGTTTCGGAATGTTTATTCGGCGCTAGAGGATGCCGCCAAGATGTGGTTCGAAAACTATGAGGCTACCATTACCACCTGGCTGCTGCTGTTCGGAACATTTGGCAACGACGCAAGAAAAGAGATGGCTGAACTCGCACTACAGTCCCGATCACAACGGCCTAATGAGAGCGCCGCCATGTTTGTCGAAGAAATGACTCGGTTTTTCAATCGGGCAGATCCGGCCATGTCGGAGGCAATGAAAGTGCGCCACCTTAAGCGAGGCGTCAAGGAGCAGCTGTTTGCCGGCCTTGTACGTGACCCTCCATATACTGTGGCTCATTTCACGAAGGTAGGGACAAGCATCGAGCGTGCCCTGAATCAGTGATTTGTACATTTTGATTGCTTTGCGAACATCGCTGCTGTGGACTTCCGCTTGCCGATGGCCTGAAACGACAGTGACGCCCTTCGTGAACTTATCCGAAGCATTCTGCGCGAAGAGCTGCAAAAGCTTCCCTCTCTCGAGCAACACCAGCGTGTTGGGGGCATCTCGGATGTTGTGCGCGAAGAGCTCCGCCAATCAGTGCCATCACTATACAGCGACGTGTTGCGTACCCCTGCGCCGGAACCATCGGCACCCTGGAACCCTGCTCCTCTCGCTCGTTCTGCGCCCCGATATCCAGTTTCGACTGGTGTGCCTGACGCTCGACCACCCGTTCGCAAAGCACACGTGTGCGCACGCTGGACAATCAATTTTTGCGATTTCACTGCGGCGAAGCCGGTCACGTACTGCGCCACTGCCCGTACCATCGGATGGGCTTGCGTGGATTTTCACAGGATGCTCCTCGGCCGCGCTATAGCGAACGACCTCGGGACATCGACCAATACCTCGGCCATAACGTCCCAACTGCATCCCTCCAGCGACGCCAGTCCAGGCCGCCATCACCGAGACAATTTTCCCCCAGCCGCCGTTCTTCCTTCAGGCTGTCCTCAAGTCCGCGCCTGGAAAACTGAAGACGACGACCCTAGGAGATAGGGCCACCATTGATGAACACTACGGCCAACATCCTCCGCTCAACGATTCAGTCACACAGACCGACCTCCGATCCTTCGCTCCCACCGACGGTCCGACCACTTTTCGACGATCGCCGAAGCTTTCCTCCGACGCCCCCAATCGACGCACCGCACGACCAACTAGTCCAACCACCTCCCGTCAATCACAAAAGCTTTCCTTCGACGCCGCAATTCGACGCAACGAGCGACCCTTCAGCCCGATGATCCCTGACACGCCACACTTTGTTGACGGTGAGCAACCTTCCGCCGAGATACCGATTGTCGTTGATAACCACCACACGACTGCCCTTGTAGATACAGGCGCTGATTTTTGCGTTATGAATCATGGCCTTGCTACCATCCTGCGAAAAGTCCTGACTCCTTGGCACGGAGTCCCAATAAGAACAGCCGGAGGACATGTGGTAACTCCGCTTGGAGTGGGCTCCGCTCGCGTTGAGATTCGCCATGTAAGTTTCTCGTGTTGCTTCGTTCTGCTAGCAGAGTGCTCCAAGGACCTGGCTCTCGGCCTTGATTTTCTTACAGAAAGCGACGTAATCATCGACCTCCGTGACTTAATGGTGTCTCCATTCACCGCGCTATTTCCGACGAGTACACACAGCGCAGCGACGACTACGCAGAGGCACGCCAGTTTTCTGAGTCTGCGACGACCATGTCACTTTACCTCCACGCACCAGCTTGTTTGTTACAGTGAAGTGCGACAACCTTCCCGCCCTTAAAGACCTCGCGGAAACGAACGTGAATGTATTGTGGAGCCTTCAAGTCTGCGTCGCTCGGGATGTCTTTGCTTTGAGTAATAAACGAACTGAACTGCTTTTAACGGACGTTAGTGCCGAATACCGCCATTTACAGAACATTACAGCCATCGCTTATTTTGACGAAGTCGGTGCGCCCTCCGCCCACTGCGCCCTTTCGCTGGCCGACGAGAACCCTCCCGAGAGCAGTTAAGATACTGTTAAAGCTGACGTGAATCGTGCTTTGTCTTTTACTCAGATACGCCGCCTTCAAGCAATTCTGGACACACACCGTGACTGCTTCGCCGTCGCTTCCAAAGTGAAACAGACGTCAGTAGCCAAACATCGAATTATAGTTGATCCCACCGAGCGCCCTATCCGCCAACACCCCTACCGAGTATCGGCGAAAGAACGAGAGGCTATTCGGGCGCAGGTTATTCAAATGCTCCGCGATGATGTGATCCAGCCGTCCACAAGCCCATGGGCCTCAACAGTGGGGCTGGTCGCTAAACAGAACGGAACACTGAGATTCTACGTCGACTATAGGAGGCTGAACAAAATTACGAAAAAGGACGTCTACCCATTGCCCAGAATCGACGACTCGCTCTACCGAATCCGCCACGCCCGATACTTTTCATCGCTCGATCTACGCAGTTGGTACTGGCAGATCGAAGTCGACGAACGTGATCGAGAGAAGACCGCATTCATTACTCCTGACGGACTGTACGAATTTCAGGTGCTTCCATTCGGTTTGTGTTCCGCTCCCGTAACCTTTCAAAGAATGATGGACACTGTCCTAGCCGGCCTGAAATGGCAGACGTGCCTCGTCTACCTTGACGACGTTATCATTTTCTCTGCGACCTACGAAGAGCACCTAAAACGATTGACGGCCATGCTAAATGCCATCCGCGGGGCCGGACTCTCACTAAAACTAGAAAAATGCCACTTTGCATTCCAACAGCTCAAGCTCCTGGGTCACGTCATGAGTGCTGAGGGAATTAGCCCTGCTCCAGAGAAGACGGCTGCTGTAGCTGCTTTCCCGACCCCACTGCTAAAAGTTCGGTGCGTCGGTTTTTGGGCCTCTGTGCATATTACAGGAGATTTGTACATGACTTCTCCCGGATAGCGGGACCATTGACTTGTCTAAAAAAAGGCGACCAGCCTTTGATCTGGGCCGACGAGCAGCAAAGGGCCTTCGAGGAGCTTCGAAAGCCCCTCCATACAAAGCCCACACTTGGCCACTTTGCCGAGGAAGCCGACACAGAATTGCATACCGACGCCAGTAACGTTGGCCTCAGTGCAGTCCTCGTTCACTGGCAAGATGACGTGCAGCGGGTGATTGCTTACGCCCGCCGCACCCTGTCTCGATCCGATGCGAATTAGTGTACTACCGAAAATGAGTGCCTTGCAGTTGTGTGGGCGATAATAAAATTTCCGCCGTATTTGTATGGTCGGCCGTTTAGAGTGGTCAGCGACCACCACTCACTCTGTTGGTTAGCGAACTTTAAAGATCCTTCAGGCCGGTTAGCCCGCTGGAGTCTCCGCTTACAGGAGTTCGACGTCACTATTGTGTACAAGTTCGGCAAGAAACACAGTGACGCTGACTGCCTATCCCGAGACCCTATCACGTGTTCTTGAATTAAAACAGAACTCCGCTTTTCTCGGCGCTCTCTCGGCACCAGATCTCGCTCAACAGCAGCGAGATGACACCGAATTGCGGCCCCTCATCGATTACCTCGAAGGAACCGCCTCATCGCCGCCTCGCCTTTTCACGCGTGGCCTGTCGTCGTTCTGCTTGTGTGACGGCGTCCTCTACAAGAAAACCTATGCTTCCAAAGCCATTCAGTATCTGCTGGTTGTCCCAACGCCGCTCCGATACCGACCTTCTGCAGGCATGCCACGACGAGCTTGCTGTCGGACATCTCGGTTTTTCTCGCACCTTGGCACGAGTATGACAAAAGGACTACTGGCCCTAGCTTACCACTATGGCTCAGCGTTTTCTTAGGACGTGCCGTGATTGCCAAAGTCGGAAGATACCCCCTGTTAAGCCGGCCATCCTGCTGCAGCCTATTGTTTCTCCGCGAGTGCCTTTTTACCAAGTCGGTATGGATTTTCTTGGGCCATTTCCTCCGTCATCGTTGGGAAACCGGTACATTATAGTCGGCACAGATTATCTAACCCGCTATTGTGAAACGAGAGCTCTTAACCAGCGGCACGTCTACTGATATTGTGAACTTTTTTATCTTTAATCGAGTCCTTCGTCACGGTGCCCCTGCGGTCGTTTTAACTGATAGAGGCACGGCATTTACTTCAGCTCTAACCCAGGAAATGATGCGGCTCAGTGGCACTTGTGATCGCAGAACGACAGCTTACCACCCTCAGACGAATGGCCTTACTGAGTGACTCAATAAAACCATCGCCGATATGCTTTCTATGTACGTCGACGAAGACCATAAGAACTGGGACCAGGTACTACCGTATGCAACATTTGCGTGTAACACCGCAGTTCAGGAAACAACCCGCTTCACACCGTTTCGTTTGGTGTATGGTCGCGAAGCTGTCACCATGCTAGACGCAATGCTACTGCCAGATGTTGCCCACCCATCGATTGCCGGGGCCGACCAATTAGTGCAGAATGCCGAGGCCGCTCACCAGCTGGCTAGATTGAGAGTCCGGAGACAGCAAATTAAAGATGCTCGACGTTATTACTTTCGTCACAGGGAGGTAATTTACAACCCTGGCTATCAGGTATGGGTGTGGACAACTGTTCGCCTGCGGGGTCGCTCCGAGAAGCTTCTGCGCCGCTAATTCGGCCCCTAAGAAGTACAACGCAAACTCAGCGACGTCACCTACGAAGTGATCCCGCAAGGAGCCGTTCGCTCATCCCGACGACAAGAACAATCAGAAGTCGCACATGTCGCCAGAATGAAGCCCTTCTACTCCCGCTTGGTCAAGCTACATGTGCATTTTTTTGCTTCCTTTAACTGCTTTATGCGAACGCGGCATCTTCACCGACTACGGTTATCCTCGACCTCGCCACTCAGCATCAGGACTATGCATTTTCCACCGTGAGGGGCAATGTCGCAATGTTATCTTACCGGCACCGCCATGTGGCGAGCTCGGGAGATTAGGACGCGCTCGTCTTCTTCGCTCTCGGTGCTCGCCCGCCAGTTGATTCCGTGCCTTCTTTTGCCGGTCCCTTAGCGTAGTTGAAAGTAAATCAGCCTACTCAGTTTTACTGGCTTCTGTGACAATATATGCAAGTAAAGTGCTGAAATATGCATCGCCGTACATGACTAAGACACGACTTCTGACACTTGTCTTGCGTACTCTACGAAGAGGAGAACTAGTCTGAACTGGAGCAGCTCTTTGGCGTGTAGGCACCGTGGGAGCAATAGGATCTGTTAACAGTTGTCAATCCTGCAAAGCAATGTCAGTACAAAAGCTCTTGGCTCATAAGACTGATTTTTGTGTAATTAAGCGGAAATGTCCAGAAAATGTGCTCGTATTTAGTCTTTCATTTCTAGTTAGTACTCGATCATGTCACCATAATCTTGCAGCCGTCCCGATATGCCTTGTGATAGCAGCAGCAAGCAATTGTGTTCGAAAATCCAGCTAAAATCACTCCCTGCATCCAAATAGGTCCAAAGACATTGCTTCATACTTGGATATAGACTCTATCTCCGGCGATGAGGGCCATCGTGTCGGCGTCTGAACGCAGCCAATATCCAATGTTCAACCGACATATGAGATTCTGACTACTCTTCCAAAGATTCTCTCCCTTGGCACTCACTCTGCGATAATGAGGCTCAGTTGGTTGCTACAAGCTCACTATAAGCAATGCCCGTGCGCAATGTGCATTCGTGTTGACTTGAGATGTATTTCCTTATAGTGATCATGAAACGTTCATTCAATATATTACGGTTTTGTAGCATGGCAGATAATACTGGACATTATTATTATATTTCTGAAACTCGAGCGCCCTAGACGCATTCCTTATTTCGAAATGAGTGGCTGAAGAGAACACGGCGAAACTCGTCCTACCGTTCAGTTCAGTTCAGTCGTTCAGTCGTGCTCGACTCTTTGTGACCCTATGTGCCCTGTCACGCCACGCTTTCCGGTCTCTCACTATCTTCCTAACATCACATAACTTTATCTGCAGTGCCTCGAGGATGCCATCTAACCATCGCGTTCGCTGCCTACCCCTTCTCCTAAAACCCTCAACCTTTCCCAACATCAAATCTTTCTCCAGCGACTCCTCTCTTCTCATCAGATAACCAAAGTAGCTGAGCTTTAACTTTAGAATTTGAACCTCCAATGAGCAGTCAGGGTTTGTGGTCGACAATATCGACTGATTTGATCTGGCAGTCCAAGGAACTCTAAAGAGCCTTCGCCAGCACCACAATTCAAACGCGTCATTTCTTCGGCGGATAGCCTTTTTCACAGTCCAACTCTCGCATCCATACATCACAACAGGAAAGACCATAGCACGAATTATACGGATCTTGGTTGGCAGACTAATGCCTCTGCTCCTTACTAGGTGGTCAAGGCTAACCATTGCTCTCTTTCCCAGAAGCAGGCGTCTCCAAATTTCATGGCTGCAGTCTCCTTCCGAGGTAATCTTGGAGACCAAGAACAGAAAATCTGTCACAGCTTCCACTTCTTGTCCATTGATGCTCCAGGACTTGATAAGGCAAGACGCCATGATCTTTGTCTTTTTAATGTTCAGTGTAAGCCCAAACATCTCACTTTCTTCTTGTACGCCCATCAAAAGTCTCTTGAGTTCCACTTCACTTTCTGCCATTAAAGTGGCATCATCCGCATATCTAAGGTTGTTAATACGTTTTCCAGCAATCTTCACTCAAGCTGAAGGCTCGTGCAGACCGGCCTTCCTCATGATGCACTCTGCATATAGGTTAAACAGGCAGGGCGACAGTATGCAGCCTTGCCTCAAACCTTTCTCGATCGGAAACCAATCAGTAAGACCAATGTCCAGTTCTGACTGTGGCCTCTTGCCCTTCATACAGGTTCCTGAGGAGACAGATGATATGAATTGGAACTCCCATCTCTTGGAGAGCTTGCCACAATCTGCTGCGATCTACGCAGTCAAACGCTTTCGCATAATCAATAAAGCAGAAGTAGATGGGTTTCTGGAACTCTCTTGCTTTTTCCATGATCCAGCGAAGGTTAGCAATTTGGTCTCTAGTTCCTCTGCCCTTGCGAAACCCAGCTTGCATGTCCGGAAGCTCCTGATCCACATACTGCTGCAGCCTACCTTGGAGGATTTTCAACATCACCTTGCTAGCATGCGAAATAAGCGCGATCGTGCGGTAGTTAGAACAATCTTTGGCACTGGCTTTCTTTGGAATGGGGATATAAACTGACCTCCTCCAATCCTGTGGACACTGCAGGGTTGTCCAAATCTTCTGACATAATGTATGCAGAATGTTAACAGAGTCATGGTAGAGGTTTTGAAGCAACTCAGCTGGAATGCCATCAATTCCGCTAGCTTTGTTCTTAGCAAGGCTGGCTAACGCCCATTCAACTTCACTCTTCAGGATGCCCGGCTCGAGATCAGGAATCACAACAGTCTTATGTTGGGTTTGCACATTGGGGTCCTTCTTGTGCAGTTCTGTGTATTCCTGCCACCTCTTCTTTATCTCTGAGGCTTCAGTGAGGTCCTTGCCTCGTTTGTCCTTTATCACGCCCAGTTTAGCACAGAAGCTTCCGTTGATATCTTTGATTGTCTTATACAGAGCTCTTGTGTTCCCTAATTGGCTGTTGTCCTCAACTGCTTGGCACTGTTTGTTCAGGAAGGCATTCTTATCTCTCCTTGCTATTTTCTGAAAATCCGCATCGAGAACCTTGTATCTTTCTCTTTCCCCCATAACTTTTGCCATCCTCCTTTCCTCAGCTATTTACAAAGCCTCTTCAGATAACTAGTTTGCTTTCTTGAATTTCTTTTGCTTCGGAACTACCTTAGTAGCAACTTCTTGTATTATATCACGAACATCAGTCCACATCTCTTCGGGCTCTCTGTCTTCTAGATCTAATTCTTGAAATCCATTCCTCACTTCCACAGCATATTCTAATGGAATTTGATCTATGCCATACCTGAAAGGCCTTCTAGTTTTCTGCGTTTTCCTCAATCGAAGCTTAATTTTGGCAACGAGAAGCTGATGATCGGTGCCACAATCGGCCCCAGGCCTTGTTTTTACTGCTTGTATAGCGCTTCTCCATCTCTGCCGGCAAAGAATATAATTGATCTGATTTCTGTACAAACCGTCCGGTGAAGTCCTTGTGTACAGGCGCCTCTTGTGCTGTTGAAAATGAGTATTCGTTATGGTCAGGTTGTTTTCTTGACAAAACTCTACTAGCCTCTGCCCAGCTTCATTTGGCTCGCCAAGACCGAACTTGCCTATAATTCCGGATATTTCTTCACTCCCGACCTTAGAATTCCAGTCTCCTATGAGACTGGAATTCTGCTTTATTTATGAGACTGCTTTATTGAAACACTTGGTGACGTTACAGAGCAACACCGACCAACGCATCGTCTGCTGCTGTGCCGGCGCCGATAAGTTGCCGATACACTGTACTGCGCTCGCGCTTGCTAACATGACGCCCAACAAGTACTCAGTATGTTTCTGAAAACAGAATACAAGCAGCAGTAAAGGGTGATTTAGTTCTTGCAAAAGCGTCCATCTTCGGAGCCGCTCCCGCCTTTGTGCTGCCTTCACCACTGTAAACACCGGCGTGCCTTCCGCGCAAGCCGTCCGCGCCTGCGATATATACGGCGGATCCCTTGTTCCAGCATCAGAAAAGCGTGCTAAAATTAGTTTTTTTTTAATAACAATAGACCGTAGAAAAACAATTAAAAAAATTAATGCTTCTTGTGAATTCATGCCGACCCATACGGTGGGAGGTTTGGCTCATAGCCAACAGTGGTGGCGCTGTTACTGTACGCTAGCTTCGCTGCTAAAGCGTCGCTGAAAATAGTCACTTCCTTTTACGAAACAGAACGGTTGCGAGGAAAGAAGTTTCATAATCCTATGGTCCATTTACAGAAACGCCTCGCTGATCAATTACGAAGTACGGACCGCTGTGGATTCGATATGCAACGTAATTTAGGCCTAGCGGCGATTAGGTAGAAGCAGGCAGAGCGCCGTCGTCCTTCGCGCTAGTGGGCGTCGTTGCTGTAAGCTTGCGGCGTCCGGTGCTGTAAGTTTCATCAGCTTATCGTTTGCTTTCATGATGCGGCAAGGGACAGTTTTTGGCCTACCGAGGAGCAGCGTAAACGATGCTGCTAACACGGGACGCCCATGGTATTGGGAGCCTCGATGTAGTGTGCAGCGCCCTAGACACTATGCTGATTCGTTCTCGGGCGGTATCCCAAGATTGTACAATAGCGCCGTCGGACGGCGCTATAAACTTTTCCCATTTTATGTATTGCTTTTGAGATGTGTTTCAGTGCACAATGTGTACGCCGTTCGAGCGGGGTCAGCTCGTGCAGATTTCGTAGTCGGACGCGCCGACACGCGCCTCAATCCTCCCCACAGATGCCGTTATTCCCTAGGTTAGAAGCTCTAACAGAGATCGATTAAAAGCTCAGTTTGCGGCAACCCAGGTAAACGGCATGACTGCTGTTTGGCTGACATTACCGCGGCTCCGTGTAACCGCTTTTGACACCGCACGTGCACAGAACATGGAGCAGACGACGCGGCGGCTGCCTATGTCGTCACCGGCTTCGCCGGTTTCTAGATCAGCAAGCTGTTCCCGAAGAAACGAAAATTCGACACAGCTCCGATGCAGCCGAAACTTTGAGGTTTAGTTGCTTGGTACATAAGGAATAAGATGCAATAAACAGCCTCTGTTGCAAAATTGGTGTCATGACCCCTTTCATGTCTTCAGTATTTAGTTGTCACAATCAGACTATTTCGTCTCTACCTGTCGACAGCATAAGCATTCCTTTACCCATCGCAATACTTTCATGCCTCTAGTAAAACAGTTCATTACACATAGCGTTCAAAAGTACTTCGGATTTCTGCATGAGATTTTTAGAACCGGCATTCTAAAGAATGCTCGCATCACAGGAAAGATTTTTTTACACCAATTTCCTAACTGTCTACTGACCACTGCAAACGTGCATTCCTAATCTCATCACTTGCTTTAAACATGTGCCTGGCAGATAGAATTTCAGTGATCCGGTTTTATTGCCTCTTGCTTTTTTGGATGACTTTGAAGACTTGCCTAACAGGTAAAATCAAAATTACTTCTAATATCAATACTTCGATTTCTGTTTATGAATACACACCTGCACCTGAATACTGATGTGTTTATTTCCACATATGCTTTATCACCCTCAATGAATAGTATATACATATATATATATATATATTTATATATATATATATATATATATATATATATATATATATATATATATATATATATACATATATATATATATATATATATATATATATATATATATATATATATATATAGTTTGGATATGATGCCTATTTATTTATCGCCTTATGGAAAGCATGACTACTGTGTTTTTCCTAGTATCATTTTAAGGCCAGCCGGCCATTTTCTTGGACTCAGATGTCAGATTGAGTAAAGAACGTAAAGAACTAAATATTCAGCGCATAGATCCTAATTCAGTATAACGATGCTGTCTGTGTTCCTCCTAGACTACGGTTACGTCTCTGTGTATATATTCTAGGCATTATTTCATACAAGATGCGCCCACCACCATTCAGTAATCCTAACGACCCTCTTCATTGCAATGAAATTAATCTAGCCCTTTTTACCTTCTTTCGTTTTGCTCAAAGTATGTGGATGCTAGATAGGTAGGCCAGTTGAGACATTAAAAATTAAAACTGCCGAAAACACACCACCCTATCTCGTCCCCTCCCCCTGGCCTCTGATTTCTGCATTCCATTGTGTGTACTGTAGGCACCATTTCCTCTACTGCACACTTGTGCTCAAAATGGCCAAATGTGACACTCATCCATGGACTGCTTTTATTCCACTGAATTATCCCTCTGTTGAGGAGTCCATTTATTTGTTGGCAATATTAATGTTCCTATTTACTTTTTTTCAGGTCAATAACTTCAATATAATCGTCATTCTCGGCTTCGTATTAAAATTCCTTTATCCTTCACTATATATTTTTAAGCAACTAACGTTATATTTTATCTACTTAACGAGTCCTCTTCACACTTCATAACTGCATCAAAATTTATTTCCCAAATTTTCGTTTATGACATCAACACTAAGGTCGTCGCCTTTTCTTCAGGTGGGATAGCTGCTTATAAGCTAGAGCCACAATTCTAAATTCTCTTGTATCAGAATTTCTCTTCTCAAGTTCCGAAGAGCATTCCTAAATTCTACCGTTCACTCCCGCCAGTGAAATAATGTAGACACTTTAGCTCTTATTGCCAAGACTCGTTTATGCTAAGGGTGAAGCAACGGTAGAGAAACATCTGCGGTTAGCAATTTCTTTCGCCCCAAAGCCCAATTTCTTCAAAAGGGGATACTCGTTATACATAGGCTATTTTCTTCGAAAGCCCAGCACCACTCCCTCTACTCCTCTTATGACATACGGAACACAGGTATGCCCAACAGTCTGCGGCATACCTGTTTCTTGGCTACATAAGGTTAGGAGGCTGACGGTGAAACTAATATGCAGTGGTGTCACATCTATTTTGTCTGATTCCACGCGTTCATAGGGACCTTTATTGTTTTTCATTATTCCATTTGCGTGTTGAAATAAATGAAGACTTTTGCAATATTGAAAATATGCCTGTTAATCTGTATTACCTTTATGCCGCCTCTCACTAATCCTCTAAAATTCTTCTATCCTTCATGCATTCATCCGAAAAAAATCAAATCCGCTATCAGCGGTCGGATAATCAAAATGCGCATAGCAAGTGTGTGCCTTGCCTCACTGTGTCATATTACACGCATTTAATGCTGTCTAGTTGCTTCAGGAGCACTGTCTTGTTTGGCTCAAGGAACACGGTTCTTTGTGCGCATTTTGGCCATTATTCTTGCGCAATAGTGGCACAGCTGTATACTCTAGACACCTGTTGGGCTCGACTGGTCAGGAATTTGGACAGTTGGCGCCACACCGACTGAGATAAGTAAAAAGCGGCCTGTTGCTGCAGGACAGAGAGTATGTGCATGTCTACTTGCCGGCATCACGTTTGAAGAATTGTTTTCGTCGTGCGCACGTGTTTCCGAACGACGGGCCGTTTCTTTGAGGTTCAGACGCCGCCTGCGCACCCCTTCTTGCAGTCCGGAAGCGGCCGGCGCCCCTTTAGCGGCAGCGCAACCGCCGCCACCCGATAGGGAGACACTGCTCGAGGACCGCTCCCTTGGAAAACGGCGGCTGCGTAAAAAGAAGTGGGACGACAGTACCGCGAGGCCGGAGGCCTATTAATCGACGATCAGCCGCAACGTGGCCGTTTGGACGCTCAAGTTCACTTGGACAGCGGGCTGACAGTGGAGGAGCATGGATCACCTTCGTCGGCTCCGACGAAGTTGCCAATCCAAGCAGTTATGTTACATCAATCGACCAGCCGCGTGGTGGGAGGACCGGCGAAAGTGTGAAAGCACCGCCTTATCGTGGGCGGGGTTTCGTCAACGGGTGTGATTGGTTGATTTGAAACACAGAAAAAGTTCCATCCGCAATTCGAAAGCCTTAAAATTTAACCTCTGGAAAGTCTTCAAGCATCTTGATACTCATCTCGATTCTCAATCTGGATCCCGATTAGTAAATGTGTAAATAAATTGTGTCTATCTCGTCTAACTTAGGCGAACCGGCTACATCTTATTCTGCACTTCGTTGGGAAACCGAGAAACTTCGGAAACCATCAGAAGTACGAGCAATCAACATATCAACTATACCCTTCTATGCATGGCAGCACTCAATGCCGCCTTGGTCAGCTGCTTCCTAACATCTTAATCGATGATGGATATATCTTAAAACGATAATGTAGGTACTGCCGCCTATGTGCCACAAAAGGGGCACCAATTACTTTGAGAAAATGCTTAGGCGTCAACTGCGTTTGTTGAGAACAGTCCGCTTCTACCGATATATAGTTGTAAAACATCAATTACGTGTAGCATTTAAATGACATGTCCGTGGGCCCCGATGCTAGCAGCGTTTAATGAAAACACCGCTTAATAAATGATTTGACATCACCAGTGCCGCGACGACATTGAGAAGAGAATAAAAGTTTCGCACATTTAATGCAAAAGTGGTAAAATAACGCAACGGTAAAAGTCATATTTTTATATATCGACTGAAAAAAGCAACCAAATTTTGGGCAGAATATAAATTCGACATAAATTTTTTTTGCTTGTAACATTAATTTGATTATATATAATAACAAGTCATTAAAGGACAATTTCATTCCTCTTTTACCACTTTCATTGTTTTCAATTTTGAACACAACTTCACATATAATGACAGCCTAATAAGTAAAGGTTTACAATTCATGTATTTCCAATCATCTCAGAATTCTCGTGCTGAACACCTAACTTCGGCTTGCTCAGTATGATTATATTCAATTGGTTTAGACTGATATGCTTCACGAAAAGTGCATGGTGTTCGCTCGAATAGACGTCTCTTCAGTGTCTCCTCCAGCCACGCTGAGAGCAGTGGTGTCAAAATATTTATCTCCTCTCAAAAAAAAGTATTTCAACTGGCAGTAGTTGCTTCCATGCAAGATACGAAGGCACCTCTACATCTGCCATACTTTCAGTGGTAAATTCTTTTATGACTGGACTCGAACAAGTTGCCCAATATAGCTTCATTAAGGGTGCATTTCTGCCGACTTTACTTTTCGTTAATTCAGGAGCAGCATCAATGAACTGGGGGAGCTCAATATCAAAGCCCCGCGATAAAATCTTCATGCCATAAACAGCATTAAATCCAAAATACCACAGCTTACAAGATAAATTGTCATACCACCTTTGAACTAAAGCATATGTATAAGGTTGTTTATTAAAGATGAACCATTTCGAACCTTGTTTAATAATTGAATAAACCCTTTTATCTTTTAGGCAGATTTTAAAACAATGTGACATTAATGAGTAACGGGCTCATTATTCTTTTTGATCTTTATCAAATTGCGGCTCTTTGTTGGTGCAAGTATTCCTATTTTTGGTCACATGAGGATGCAGTCATTGGAGGATCCTATACATTGGATTACCTCTAATGGGCCATTTCTGCTGTACATGCTCTACTGATGTCTCCCAGCTTGGATGGCTTGGGTAATGATGTCTCCAAAATAATTACGCAGGCGTAATATCTGTCTTGGGAGAATGCAGTACCGCTTATCAAGGGAGCTTTCAAGCACCCATTTTCTGCACTTACTACACAAATACTGATACCGATATGTTGAGGCGCAGATTTTTGTTATGTATGTTTTTGTATTGCGTGATATATTTGTCCAACAGAAGCTGAAAAATCTATCCGAAATGTCTTCCTTTTTTTGTGCAGTTGGGACAACTAAGTTTATTAAGGAAGCAAGAGATGTCTTGAGTCAAGCTATTCCACATCAGTCATCTTCAAGACAGCCCTGCTCGATAGACCTTCAAAATTTGCTTCGTGTCTTCAGCCGCTTGCGCTTCGGCCCCTCAGATATACGTAAATGGGTCCCTTTTTTGTACATAAATGTGAAAGTATAATTTGCTTAAGGTACTGTGATTACCCGCATCTGGTTTAATATAACTTATTGGCTAAAAAGTTTGCACGTAACAGTTTTTTACATGGTTCGACGCTGCTCTTGTCTATGATAAACCGCAATGGTTTCCAATGACTCGGGACTCGAAAATGCACATCACTTTGCATTCAAAGATTAAGGCGAGGGAGACACAGAGCATTTGCATTCTTTGCAGTGTGATGTTTGAGACAGTGGGCCTTCCTTCAATTCTCAAAACTAGTCAGTATGGCGACAGGCACAGAATTGGATAGGTAGTGAGTTGTGTGTGTCTGTTCAAGGATGCGTTTGCAATGCCTCTTTGGTTCCGAAGGTTATATTCGTAATAGAAGTTTTGTATACTGCAAGCCAAAAGGTGCACTTGATGCTTAAAATATCTTAAAGTTTTATATATGGCTTCACATGAGGCTTCCATTTGGAGCCAGTACAATCTTTCTGAAGTCTTTGAAAGTTGATTTCAAACAGTGTTCTGTTCACTTAGATTGAAGGGCTTTCTGCTCTGAAACAGCAGTCAATTACTTCCTTTAGTCTTACTTGCATGGAACCATTTCCTTTGTTGCTAGCTCCCAGTGGCCATAATCGTTAAGAGCTTTTCTGAGAAGTAGTCAAGAAAGCATAGACATATTTCATTTTAACAGAATGTGTTTTGTAGCGAAAACACTAGAGGGAGGGTAAAAACAAACAGAAACAAAAAGCACCAAACATTTAGACATCCCCAGAAGCAATAAATCATCTTGCTGGCGTTCACAACTGCAATGACGGTAGAAAATACTGCGGAAATTCATAATTTTCAGCGAAGCTCATCAAGCATAGTATTTAGGCGTCGCTCTCGGACGCTGTGTAATGCATGTCGCTTTCGTATATTTCTATCTATGATAGATGCAAACACATTGCTATCGCATGGTTAATTCCTGAAGCTGTAGAAGAAAAAAACATAATGTTAAAGTGGGTGCCATATATGTGTGTTCAGTTGGCGGTCAAAATTCTGGTGGTAAAAATCGCGGTTCTCTTTTCTCGGGATGCCAAACTTTCAACGTTCAGTTTCCAAAGATCTCTTATTAACGGCGTTAAGAATACGGCCGATATGTAGGAATATTTGCCCTCAGAATAAGGCTGCACGTTTCCCGCCGATTTTGATATGTAGGTTGGAATCCATTGTGGACTGCGGAAATGATTTAGACGTTTAGTTTCAAGGTTGGTCGATGCATGTTATCTGGGAGCAGTGCAGGTTTTGTGTAGTTCGTGTATGCTGCGGAATATCGACCTCCTCTCTGGCTGCCTTTTCGCAATGCATATTTATATGTCCTACAATATTATATGCCTGACGCCAGAAATAGCAGAATGCTAATGGGAGTTTGTTGGTGGGGATTGCAGAATGCGGCATGATTAACTGAGTATAGAAGCCGGAAAGTTTTGCAATGCCTTTATAACGTGGCCGGCAGTTTTAACTGTTGTGCAGACCCGCAATCTAAGCCATTTGACGAGTGCTAATATTTATTTTTCAAGGTCCGTAAGACAGGACTATTGACGGACAACGGTTTATAGTCTGAGTGGAAGTGTGAGTGCGAGAACATAAAATTTTCACATTGAATGTCAATATGTGCATAACAAATAGTGTCAAACAAACTCTCAATACGATATGTGCCTTAAGCGCCCCCCTCCCCCTCCTACCATACTACTTGGTGTCGGTCGGCTATTGTCACAACTTCACCAACCAAAACTTCCTTATCTGTTCATTTCTTCTGCATTTTTTTTCTCTCCGCAGCTCTTTTAAGCCTAAACCTTACGCTGCGCTTCTGTTGTCGCGAATGATGTGGTTGAATTTCCAGGGCTAGAAAAATAGAAATGAACCATCCGACACTAGTCCAGAATCTGTCAGCGTCAATGCGGACGCATTTGCGGTTAAACGTGTTCACATCGCAGCTGCAATTTTCCAATTCATTCTAGAAAACCTGGCTAAATATTATTTAATTGTATAGATGATATATGCAGCTCGTGGTCGTCCCCTAAAAATTTTTTGCAGCGGCCTTTTGAATATTATACTGCTTAGGTGATCGCCGCATAGGAGGACAAAACGTATTTTTACTCTAGTTCTGAGTCAGACCCAATTCTTGAATTTGTGACAAGAGCACGCAAATAATTCGCACAACGGAAAAATATTCACACAAAATGTCCGCCCACACAGAAAGCAAGCTAGAAAGTAATTTTTGGCAATGCATTGTCGAGCCGAAAACAGAAGATCCAAAAACAAAGACGCACACCTTGCAATAGGCAGACAATGGGAACTTTTTATCTTGGTCCACCGTCAAATCCAGCTGCTGGAGAGAAAACAATGAGGACGGAAAGAAAAGTAACACGTTATTCATGCGTTAAGCCGAAAACCCAAGCAGTTAGCATGACTCTGGCTGCGTTCATTCTGCACATCAGAGATTGTTTAATTTTTAATATGCATGAATAGCTGTATGTGTCCTTCATATCCAATTATCCTGATCACCCCAAAAGGGAAAGATATCGTCTGATATCGTTTTACCCGTTTTTGTTCTTAATCATGCAATTTTCATAAATTACCCGAATCATGGTATAAACAGTGACTACGGAAAGATATTCAGCTATCTTCATTTTACTGTTCATCTTTATCTACTGTCCCTTTTGACAACGGAAAATGGCTCATGTGCTATGGAAATGGAAAAGTATATAATTATATTATGGGCCTATTTAATTAAATTGACATTATTTCTGCATAAAGTGTATGCGCCGTGCAGAGGTTCTTCATAACCGCCGTATGGGAATGAAGTAATGGTTGTCAACTGGTTTAGATGATGTTCGTAATGTGTCCATAATTAAAAAAGAAGGATATCGTTAAGCCACGACAAAGAAACTTTCATTTATCTACAGAACCCCATTACATGTGACCCTATATAAGGCACGAGTGTGCGCTACTCCTATATATATATATACTGCCCCGCCGTGTGGCGCAGTGGTTACGGCACTCGACTACTGTTCCTAAGGGTGCGGGTTCGATCCCGGCCTCGGCGGCTACTTTTCAATGGAGGCGAAAGGAAAGCCACCCGTGTGCTTTGCGATGTCAGTGCACGTTAAAGAACCCCAGGTGGTCGAAATTTCTGGAGGCGTCCAGTACGGCATCTCTCATGTCCTGAGGTGCTTTGGGACGATAAACACTGCAAACTACATATATATATATATATATATATATATATATATATATATATATATATATATATATATATATATATATATATATATATATAACGTACTTGGCCGCTTAAAAAAATATAGAGCGAAGGGTACGCTTCATTTAAAGAAACATTTTATTAGACTCGACGTTTCGACCAGAAGCTGGCCTACATCAGGAGTGTGAATGCAAGCAATGGGAGTAGGTTTTATATGCAAAGAGTGGAAAGAGAGACAGGTGCGCAGAGTACAATGGCATTGTAGTGATAGGTGGGTAAAAAGCAGGTGCAGGCGGGGAGTGGAAGAAAGTGCAGGTGGAAAGGAAAAAAAAGAAAAAAAAAGGCACATGGAAGGAAGCACAGTAATAGGTATGACCCCAGGCGACAAAAGCTGAAATTTTGTGACCTTCATTGTGTGTATGGTGGGGGAGGCTGACATTCCTTTGGGCCACCTGCAGTAAGCTTGACTTGGCCATTTTGGGTGTGTTTGAGGAAGGAATTTACGGGGTAACTGAACTTTGAAGTGGAGAAAGAATACCAAGGCTCTCATTAATACCGGCATGCAGGGCATTAAATTTAAATATAAAGTACGATTCTCGCTGTTCCCGTTCGCGGTTGCTATGGAAGCCGCTCTGGAGCAGAAAAACTTTAAGTTTGTCGAATTTGTGACTTTTCTGTTGCAGGTGTTTGGACAGGGGAAGGTGGGGGAGAGATTTGGTGTGTGCGCGATGGTTGTTGAAACGAATTCGGAAGGGGTTCTCGGTCTGCCCTATGTATTGCATTTGACACTCGCCACACTGGAGCATATATACCACGTTCCTGGAGTCACAATTCAAATTTCCGCGGATGGAGTGTTTAAAATGAGAGTGTGTGTTCTTTGCCGTGGTCGTTGTTTGCATGTGTTTGCAAACTTGACACCTATTTTTTCCGCACGGCATACAACCCACAATATCTGCTTTATCGATAGTAGTGTGTACTACAAAAATTTGTAAATTTTTTGGTCGTCTGTATGTAACCCGCGGAACCACAGAAAAAATTTTGGAGACGCGATCACTTTGTTCGATGATGTTAAAGTGTTTTTTTAGTATTTTGTTGATGTTCGGAAGGTTGTTTGCGAAAGTTAAGATCAGGTTTGAGCGGTGTTCATTTTGTGCTGCCGGCCGGTCTTCCCCAAATGTTTCACTGCGATCAATTAATCTCGCTTTTTGGATGGCATCATCAATAATAGTTGGCGGATAGTGCTGGTGTTTCAGAACCTCCCGCATACGGTTGGAATTTTCCTCGAAATCTTTTGAGCGTGAGCAGATTCATTTGTATCTTATTGCCTGAGAGTATGGAATTGATGTTTTGCAGTGGCGCGGGTGGCAGCTTTTAAAATGAAGGTATTGTTGTCTGTCCGTGGGTTTTCTGTAGACATTGGTGATTAGTGCCCCGTCTTCAAATTGAATTAATACGTCCAGGAAGTTAATTTGAGTGGACGAGTAGGTATGTGTGAACGAGATGTTGGGATGTATGTTGTTAAATGAGGTAATGAATTGGATGAGTTCATGCTCGTTTTCTGTCCATATGATAAATATATCGTCTAGGAAGCGTTTATAAAAAGCAGTTTTTTTTGGGTACGAGCGTAGGAAGTCAGATGCAATGTGATCCATGAATATGTTAGCATAGTTTGGCGCCATTTTCGTTCCCATGGCTGTACCACTGATTTGTAGGTAATACGAGTTGTTGAATTCGAAGGAATTGAGTTTTAGAACCAGATTAGCAAGTGATGCGATGGCGGTTGGGCTAGGGGAGTTTGGGGCTTTGTGTTTTTCATATGATGTGATCAGAGCTTGGATCCCGTCCTCGTGCGTAATATTCGTGCAAAGGGACACCACGTCAAGGGTCACTAAAAAGGCTCCTTTGGGGACAGTAAATTTAGATAACTCTTTCAGTTATCTAAATTTACTGTTCCTGCTCCTGCTCCAGAGCGGCTTCCATAGCAACCGCGAACGGGAACAGCGAGAATCGTACTTTATATTTAAATTTAATGCCCTGCATGCGGGTATTAATGAGAGCACTGGTATTCTTTCTCCACTTCAAAGTTCAGTTACCCCGTAAATTCCTTCCTCAAACACACCCAAAATGGCCAAGTCAAGCTTACTGCAGGTGGCCCAAAGGAATGTCAGCCTCCCCCACCATACACACAATGAAGGTCACACAATTTCAGCTTTTGTCGCCTGGGGTCATACCTATTACTGTGCTTCCTTCCATGTGCCTTTTTTTTTTCTTTTTTTTCCTTTCCACCTGCACTTTCTTCCACTCCCCGCCTGCACCTGCTTTTTACCCCACCCATCACTACAATGCCATTGTACTCTGCGCACCTGTCTCTCTTTCCACTCTTTGCATATAAAACCTACTCCCATTGCTTGCATTCACACTCCTGATGTAGGCCAGCTTCTGGTCGAAACGTCGAGTCTAAAAAAAAATGTTTCTTTAAATGAAGCGTACCCTTCGCTCTCTCTCTCTCTCTCTCTCTATATATATATATGGATGCGAGAACATTTAACGTACTTGGCCGCTTAAAAAATTATCGTCATCAAACCTGCCGATAAAGGAGGGGTATAGTAATTTTAAACAAAGACGATTACATTAACGAGGGATATCGCCAACTCAACAACTCAAACTTCTATGAATTACTCCCATCAGATCCCACTGCCGAACACCAGGAAATTATAACACAAACTCTAAAGCAACTCACCGAGAAAGAGGAAATACTACCACGAGTAAGAAAGGCACTAAAGGCAATAGATCCGTCCCCAGGGCGTTTCTACATGCTCCCGAAAGTGCACAATGAAAATCATCCCGGTCGACCAATCGTATCCGGCATTGGCACCCTCACAGAACCAATATCTAACTACATGGATTCCCTCATCAAACATTATCCTCCCAAACATACATCTTACATACGCGACACTAATCACTTCCTGAAAGAGTTATCTAAATTTACTGTCCCCAAAGGAGCCCTTTTATGACCCTTGACGTGGTGTCCCTTTACACGAACATTCCGCACGAGGACGGGATCCAAGCTCTGATCGCATCATATGAAAAACACAAAGCCCCAAACTCCCCTAGCCCAACCGCCATCACATCACTCGCTAATCTGGTTCTAAAACTCAATTCCTTCGAATTCAACAACTCGTATTACCTACAAATCAGTGGTACAGCCATGGGAACGAAAATGGCGCCAAACTATGCTAACATATTCATGGATCACATTGAATCTGACTTCCTACGCTCGTACCCAAAAAAAACCAGCTTTTTATAAACGCTTCCTAGACGATATATTTATCATATGGACAGAAAACGAGCATGAACTCATCCAAATCATTACCTCATTTAACAACATACATCCCAACATCTCATTCACACATACCTACTCCTCCACTCAAACTAACTTCCTGGGCGTATTAATTCAATTTGAAGACGGGGCACTAATCACCAATGTCTACAGAAAACCCACGGACAGACAACAATACCTTCATTTTAAAAGCTGCCACCCGCGCCACTGCAAAACATCAATTCCATACTCTCAGGCAATAAGATTCAAACGAATCTGCTCACGCTCAAAAGATTTCGAGGAAAATTCCAACCGTATGCGGGAGGTTCTGAAACACCAGCACTATCCGCCAACTATTATTGATGATGCCATCCAAAGAGCAGGATTAATTGATCGCAATGAAACATTTGGGGAAGACCGGCCGGCAACACAAAATGAACACCGCTCAAACCTGGTCTTAACTTTCGCAAACAACCTTCCGAACATCAACAAAATACTAAAAAAAAAACACTTTAACATCATCGAACAAAGTGATCGCCTCTCCAAAATTTTTTCTGTGGTTCCGTGGGTTACATACAGACGACCAAAAAAATTACAAAATTATGTAGTACACTCTACTATCGATAAAGCAGATATTGTGGGTTGTATGCCGTGCCGAAAAAATAGGTGTCAAGTTTGCAAACACAGCAAACAACGACCACGGCAAAGAGCACACACTCTCATTTTAAACACTCCATCCGCGGAAATTTGAATTGTGACTCCAGGAACGTGGTATATATGCTCGAGTGTGGCGAGTGCCAAATGCAATACATAAGGCAGACCGAGAACCCCTTCCGAATTCGTTTCAACAACCATCGCGCACACAGCAAATCTCTCCCCCACCTTCCCCTGTCCAAACACCTGCAACAGAAAAGTCACAAATTCGACAAACTTAAAGTTTTCCTGCTCCAGAGCGGCTTCCATAGCAACCGCGAACGGGAACAGCGAGAATCCTACTTTATATTTAAATTTATAGCCCTGCATGCCGGTATTAATGAGAGCCCTGGTATTCTTTCTCCACTTCAAAGTTCAGTTACCCCGTAAATTCCTTCCTCAAACACACCCAAAACGGCCAAGTCAAGCTTATTCCAGGTGACCCAAACGAATGTCAGCCTCCCCCACCATACACACAATGAAGGTCACACAATTCCTGCTTTTGTCGCCTGGGGTCATACCTATTACTGTGCTTCCTTCCATGTGCTGTGTTTTTTTTTCTTTTCTTTTTCCCCACCTGCACTTTCTTCCGCTCCCCTCCTGCACCTGCTTTTTACCCCACCCATCACTACAATGCCATTGTACTCTGCGCACCTGTCTCTCTTTCCACTCTTTGCATATAAAACCTACTCCCATTGCTTGCATTCACACTCCTGATGAAGGCCAGCTTCTGGTCGAAACGTCGAGTCTAATAAAATGTTTCTTTAAATGAAGCGTACCCTTCGCTCTATATATATATATATATATATATATATATATATATATATATATATATATATATATATATATATATATGTATATATACTTTTCTTATTTTAGTATTGGTATATTTAAGCGAAAAGTACACAGCTCGTTCTGCTGAAATGCCATCATTTACCATTACCGTTTCCTTAACCCAAACCCTCAGAATTGCGACTCGACCACCAGGGGCACGGGAAGTTTTCCCAGGTGGTCGAAATCTCCACTACGGCGTCTCACTTAGCCTGTGGCTAATTTGGGACACCAAACCCTACAAACAAAGCCAAATTTATTCAAGAAAAGCAGAGATGAACAAATTACCAACAAATACACACTAGAATTCAAATAAAATGGCGAGGCAAAAGTACAGCTTGAAGCGTTCTGTGCAGTCATATCATTTTTCTTTCCATTGGACATTAGTCTTATAGCCAAGTTTCAGACACAATTGTGAAAGAGATTCGAACTGAGGTTGTTTCCACTTCTCACATGTGTCGGCTCCCAGTGAGAAGTGAAAAAAAAAAAAAAAAAACAATAGCGCGCTTTCCTTTCCGTATCAAATAAAGTACTGCATAGAACTAAAAGCGCTTAGCAGAATACTATGCTTTTCTGTCTACAAACGACAACCTAGAAAATTGGCCGTAGTTTAGATTCGGTTACAGCTATTCTGATGTGATGTTTGAAGCATGGTTACACATGCACTCGATGCAAGTTAACCTTGTGTTCTTCTGTCACTGTACGCCTAATCTAAATAGCTCGAAATAAAAGTATTGCATAGCACATCAGACTTGGCTACGGTGGAGGCGGCAAGGTGCAGGTTTGCCGCGTTTGGCCTACCCAATGATGTGGTGACAGACAAGGGCCTAAAATTCAGATCCAGTGAATATCGACACTTCTTAGAGCAAAATAGTGTAAAGTCAATTTTCACGCCACTTATCACCCTCAATACAACGGTGCAGTAGAAAGATTTGTGCAGACAACCAAAAGAGTATCTTGAAATAGCAGCTCGAAGATGAGAGAACGCACCGAAGGCGGTCGTTACAGCACCGCATTGATAATTTGTGATTTTCTTACAGGACAACGCCTCATTCGTTCACAGAATCAGCGCTCTGCGAATTGTTTCTCGGACGAAAAATTTGAACCAGACTGTCCATGCTGAAATGGTGCAAAATGACAGTGTGGACCAATAGAGGGGAAAACAATAAGCTAATGACAGATGCGAGAAAAAGAAAGAGCCACGAGTTTATGCCACGCGAAGAAGTAGATGTCCGCACCGTTCGCAACGAAAGGGTGAACTGATGGTTTGGAGAAATTGTTAAGAATATGTCAATACTGACATTCCTGATGCGAGCAGGCTGAGTTATTCGGTTTTGTCCTGCAGATCACATAAGATGTAAAGTGGAATCGTCAAGGGTTCCCTGGTCCGAGATAATGCTGTCTGCGAACGCAGAGCCTAAAAGCGAGATGGTACCCGAAATTTCACCGAGTGAAGGTTCACTAGACACCGGCACGTTGGTGCCGTAATCGGCGCTATTGGGAGCGGGATCAGTAAACGAACAGACTTCCACGCAGCAGCCATTAGGACCAGGGTGCCTGCGACGATCCACTAGGACCCGGAAAGTGCCCGAAACGTACGGGTACCAATTATCGCTTGGTAGCGACCCAAAATAAGGACAGCAAAAGTGTTGCGTACTATAACCAGCAGACGGCCACAACCATCTGTACCCCATGGCCACCACAATAATATAAATAGCCTTTCCAGGTAGGGAGACGCGTTCTTTGGTGTTTCGTGTGTGTATCGACAAGCCGTCGACAATAAATTAGTTCCACTGGCGTCTCGACAATAAAAGTTGTTGCTGTCGTCACTGACGCAGAAGCGGCGGTGGCCATATATGCTGCTCGTCGTTCACGCCTTGCAGCATCGTTGTGCTGCATTTGCAAAAAGCTGGTCACGTTGTTGCTGCGTTTCCCGCACAGTTTTGGCAGAGTAGAAGAGAATGCGCTACACCTCCGCAAACTTTAAGCTCGCAATGCACTGTCCCACGGATCTTCAGATGCAGCCGACCGACGATCGTGACCATCACGGCTGCCCAGTTCTAATGAGAATTTATTGCCACAATGTGACACTCTTTGAACATACACACTAAGTTTTCATAGAGACATAACACAACACACATTACTACTATTCCGTTTTACAAGCGACAACAAAGTTGCTTCAGGACGCAATAAACCACAGGTTTCAGGTGTAGGCGTTAGCAGCTCATCGTCTATTCAATGAAACAAAAAAAATTCTGAGTCCACAAAAATGAACAACCTGGTGCATTATTCAGAGGTAATCAGCCACAGTCCTGCAGGGATTCAAAGCAGCCAGCAGTAAACACGGGCCAGCAAACACACTCGAACCAAGGAAATGCCTATACAGACCCAACACATGGAAACATTTAAAGAACGCACAATCTGCCCATGACTCGTATATTACAGTGGATTAGCGAGTTTCCCCATATAGAGACATCAATTAGTATACCATGCGGTCCATTCGAGAGCCACTCTCTACTCTATAATACGTATGTAGAGTGTGTACCACCGCATAATAAAGGCATTCTACTCAAGAAGAATAAGTTGGGCATCACGAAAATACCCCATTTTGCCGCTAGCTTAGTCATAAGGCGTTGCAGGCATCGAAACGGTGTCTGCACACGTGTCGCCACGTCGCGGGTCTCCCAAAGAACGCATGCTTTCGCGAATTTTAGTAGGCGCTCAAATGCTTTCCGTTTTCTGGCTAATCCTGACATTGGCCCAGAGAGAGAGTAAACTTTCACTGGTTAACGGAATAGCGTGGGTGGTTTCCTCAGTCTAAAATACCATTAGCTTGGGCTGTCTCCCAGGCCCTAGTGAACAGGCTGGGCTGCTCAGAGAGAACCATGTGGACCAGATCTGCCCCCACTCCAATGGCACAGAGAACACCCACCGCCTCCGAGGGGTGAAGTGTGCGTTCCACTAGCAATTCTTCACCTACATGCTTGCGCTTCTCTGGCTAGCCATAGTGGACACATCTGTCATTCTGTGTAATTCTCCTGTTTGTCAGGCGGCATTCTTGGGGAAGGGCTCCCAATGCGACGCACCAGCGGACATCTTTACCGCATCGGACAGCACATTATTGTGAAAGTCCATCTAAGTTGAACTGGAGAGAACAACGGGGTGGGGGCTAGGCGGGAGCGCACTTGGTAAGTGTGCCTTGCACAATCACTACGCAGTAAGGCCTTTTCAAGGCTTATCAAGAACTGCTTCTTCTAACAAAATGTACATTCATAAGGCCGAAAAAAAGAAAAGCATCGGAGCCTCTGCATCGAGGCCACTGTTGCCGAGGCAACGAGGTACCAGCACGCGTCGGTGACTACCAAGAGAGTATAAAACAAGGGTTCGGTACACGTAGTCAATGTGGCTTATGAGCGTGCGCACCCATTTTGTGCGTAGCAGACGACAAAATGTTACGAGGCAGAGCATACTTCAACCAATCTACTCTTGTGAAAGGCCGAGATCCGCACGATATGCAACTCAATCTAGTGCGCCCAAATCTATATAAATAGAAGCGAGTTTGATATTTTGGACCACCGAAAAGGATGGCACAGCGATACGGGTCGCGAAACCGTAAATAAAAAAAAAGTTTAACAAAGTAACCCCGCTCCGACAGTAGAAGAAGCCTTGCTCTGACCCTGCTAACCTACCATTCTTGAAGTGAGTCGGGTTCAGCGGGCGAGCTTCACCGCAGCGGGCTCAGGAGGCGACGATGTATCGATGCCGAAGACAGCCAGGGAGGAGAGGCAAAAAATAACGTTTATATACACTTTCTACATACTGAAGAAGGAACCAGTCATGAGAGGAAAACGGAGCTATCTGTCAAAACAAAATCCGTCAGTTAAATATGGTTTGTTATCCCCAGTTCCCTAGCTGGGGACACAAAGTTCCTCTATACTATGCAATCAGGGGGGAAAGGATCACTCGAGGTGCCGCCCACTGCCGAGGGTGAATTTCCTTGCACATATTCCGGTGGCGAGGGCAAATCTTCTGATGTCGATGACGATTTCGTGGGGACGATGGAATTTCGTTACCAGGGCAAAATGGTCTAAGAAGTCACCATTTGACGCTGGTCATTCACCCCGCGAAATTCCAAGGGGGTCACCTGCTTGCCTCAGAATTCGGCGAGCGGGGTCAATGCTGCTCGGTGATGCGCCTCGTGCCCATTAATCACAAGAATAGGTGCCCTGTTGTCGCCGTCGTGGCACCACGGGGATTAAGGCTCGAAGGGCAGCTGGTCTTTATCCTTAAGGAGGGGGGCGGGAAGGGTTGGTCGTCGCTGCCGGAAACACCTGCCGTTGCCGCCGCTTCGCTGCTTTTGTTCGCGGTCGCTCGCCGGCGTCCGATAATTACGCCTCCATTGTCAACTGCTGGTGTCTGCGCATATCTCGGCCGGAACACCGGTCACAACATTACGCCTCCTTTGTCAGCTGCTAGAGTCTGCGCATACCTCGGCCTGAAATCCGGTAACAACAGCGCCTCCGCCGCCCGAAGAGGTCTCGTAGTGTTAGCATCCAACGCTTCATCCCGTAGAGACCTGCAGTCGGTTCAGCCTGGTCGGTCTGGCCACGTCAAACATGGCCATCTGGTTCCTGTTTCCTTGTTGAACAGCGCTAGCAGACTCAGTGACTCAAATCCCAAAACACAGCAAGCAGGGAGCTCAAAAAAATATTCTGAGAAGTGCCAGGTGAGAGGCTGCCTTCATAACAATGATTGCCATTTCAAAGTAATAAAAATAAAATGAAATTCGTCCAGACAATTTTAAGTTCTCTTCCAAAAGAGACCATGTCCGAGAAACAAGGAAAAAAAACAAGATTTATTTTTCAGCAAATATGCTAGCTAAAATATTGATCCATGTCGTAACATGAGAGATGCCATAGAAGGCCACTTCCTATGATAACATATCCTAAGGTGGAGCGGTAGGTAAACGATAGTAAGAAAAGCAGCAGCAACAACGAAAAAACAACTACGCAAGCAAAAAAAAAACATATATGATATACGTAGCCAGTTAACATCTGGGAGCCCAACCAGAGAGCTTTACCAATGGAAATGTCGGCTGAGGCCATCAGCGTTAGCATTATCGCGCCCCTTTCTATAACGCACGTCAAATGCGTGCTCCTGCAAGGCTAGACTTCAACGAAGCAGCCTGCCATTTTTGGCCGACATATTACGAGGCCAAGTCAGAGGACAATAGTCAGTATCTACAAGAAACGGAGACTCTGCCAAATAACACTACAGCGTCTGAATCGCCCACACGAGACAGCCGCATTCCTTTTCTGATGCACTATGGGCCTGATCGCGTAGGGTGAGCTTCCTACTTACAAATACAACAGGGTGCTCCTCCCCATTTCCATCTTGCTGGCTGAGGACGGCCCCCATACCGCGGTCACTCGCGTCGCATTGTAGCACAAACAAAACGCGTGTAGTCTGGAGTTCTCAAAACAGGCTGACTGGCCAGGGCCGCTTTCAGGGAAAGAGAAGAGCGTTCTTTGTCCGATTTTCATTCTACATTGACATGTTCATTCTTTCGCAAACTGTCAGTAAGGGGGCTGGCGATTTCGGAAAAATTGCGGATATAATGCTGATAGTATTCGGTTAGTCCGAGGAATGACCGAATATCTGTCTTGGTGACTGGCCTTGCAAATTTTGATATTGCCGCTACTTTTAGTCTAGCGGGTGCCGATAACCGCGTCTGACAATGTGACCCAAGTAAGTCACTTGAGCTTTTCCCAACTGACATTTCTCCGCTCTTACAGTCAAGGCTGCCTCACGTAACCGTGTCAGTACATCCCTCAAATGACAGGGGTGTTCCTCCCAGCTCTTACAAAAGACAGCTATGTCATCTAAATATGGAAGAGTATAGTCCTCCAGACCCTGCAGCACACGGTCCATGAGACGGGAAAAAAAGGGCGCGTTTTTAAGGCCAAAAGTAAGGACGAGAGGACGAAACGTTCCTAGAGGGGAAATAAAAGTGGTGATTCGGCTCACTTTCTCGGTCAGAGGCACCTGCCAATACCCCTAGTGAGATCCAGCGTGGATATATGTATAATGAGCACCACTTATGGCCTCAACCATTCCCTCAAGATTCGGAATCGGGTAGCTCTGATCACGTGTGATCTCATTCAGACGGCGGTAGTCGATAGATGGACGAGGGTCTTTACCTGGCGCCTCAACTAATATGATGGGAGACGTGTATCCACTATCAAATGGTACAATCAGCCCCATGTCTAAGATCCGCTGAATCTCAGTTGCCAATATTTCCTACTGCCGGGGTAAAACCCGGTAAGGCCTGCACCCGATGAACTTGTCGCAAATTAGCTCTATATCATGTTCGATCAAGTTAGTCCTGCCGGGCCGGTCAACGAAGCAATCTCTGAACTCACACATAAGCGTTTCTAGCTCTTCTTTTTTTTTTATCTTCCAGTTTGGCGTGGCATTCAATTTTCTGGCAAGGTTTTTCCAGTGCGGAATCTAGTTGCACTTCTGAGAAAAAAAATCATTTTCCTTCTCTTAACCAACATTTAGAGCGAGCTGCACAATGACTGCCCTCTGTCTGTACGGATTCATTAAATTGGTGTGGTAGATCCTCACCTCTTTGCGTCTTCCCGGCATTCGAATAACATAGTGTCCGAAATGCGCTGTACAACCTATTCGGACCCTCCCCTAAAATATCTAGTTTGTTCTTCCGCGACGCAGTCAGTAAGAGCACTTTGTTTCCAACAGCAAAAGTTCGTTTTCGAGCGTCCCGGTCGTAATATAGTTTCGCCTTGCCCTGAGCTTATTTCATGTTAGCCTCCAATAGCTTGCGACATGACTGAAGACGTTCTAGTAGCGGAAAAATATACTCAACTACTGTGGGGTCGTCTCCGCGCCTTTCCCGCGCCTCGCGGAGCATCTGAAGCGGGGACCTCATAGAACGGCCGTACGTTAGTTCTTCTCGGCTGAAGCCGGTGGCCTCATGTGGCACGGACCTCAACGCAAACATGGTATTAAGGCTATGCGCAAAAAACACAACACAAAAAACAGAGGCAACGACAGGACGAGCGCAAACTAACAACTAGTTTATTCAGAAGTTTAACCTCTAAATATAAAACATATAAGGGCATGCGCAGCGGAAAAAACCAAAACATGCCTGATAAACGCGAACCACCGTCATACCCTACAAAACAGAATTCAACAAGGCAGACTCGCTTTTGTATAAGGCAATAGACGTATCACTGACACAATTGCGCGCTTTGTTTATCAAAAACGACTCAAATATGTCGCGCGCCACTGCGTTGCTGCCACGGTCAAGTATCTTAATCTCATTTAGTCGCGGCCGGCACTTGCAATCTCGACAATGTTCGGTTAAGTTTGTAGTACAAGAGATTGCAATTGCCGGCCGCGACTAAATGAGATTAAGATACTTGGCCGTGGCAGCAACGCAGTGGCGCGCGAAATATTTGAGTCGTTTTTGATAAACAAAGCGCGCAATTGTGTCAGTGAGTCAGTGGTACGTCTATTGCCTTATACAAAAGCGAGTCTGCCTTATTGAATTCTGTTCTGTAGGGTATGACGGTGGTCCGCGTTTATCAGGCATGTTGTGGTTTTTTCCGCTGCGCATGCGCTTATATGTTTTATATTTAGAGGTTAAACTTCTGAATAAACTAGTTGTTAGTTTGCGCTCGTCCTGTCGTTGCCTCTGTTTTTTGTGTTGCCTTTTTTGCGCATAGCCTTAATGGCATTACATGATTCAAGCCAACTAGCCCGACAACAACTCTTGTTGACAAACATGGTAGCTGGCAAGGAAGCCTCCCAATCTGTTTTGTTTTCATGGCACAAAGCCCTTAGCCCTCGTTTCAACACGGAGTGCCAGGCCTCTACACTGTTGCTCTGTGGGTTCCGCACGGAACTGTGTATTTATTTTTATTTTTATTTATATGATACTGCAGACCTCTTTGGTACAAGCAGAATGGGCAAAATCAGTGTAAAGAAGAAATAACAAAGAAAAGGGGAAATGTTTGCGTGTCATGCACAGATACGCTTCTACAAATAACCTGGAAGCATGAATTGGTACAGATAGTCATTTTGATTTTGTCGCCATCAAAAAAACAACAAAAAAAAACAGACAATAACTCTCTCAGAGGTCAAAAACATTGCAAACTACCAGACAAAAACTCTCGCAGTGGTCAAAAACATTGCTAATGGCTTCCCTGAATTTTTCACAAGTGAAAACCTCCCCAGGCAGTACATTCCAGTCCCCGATTGTTCGTGGAAAAAAGGAGAATTTGTGAATGTTGGTTCTGGCGAAATGGGGAATTAAGCTATAATTGTGTGTGTGTCTTGTTTTTCGAGCGAGGGATGGTGTGACATAAAGTGTTGTCGATAATCCGAGGTTTCCATGAATTAAGGAGTGTAAAAATTCTAATCTTGCTATCTTTCGTCGGGTAGAGAGTTGTTTTATTTTGTTCGTTTCCATAAGGAAAGATGGAGAATCAGAATTTCGGTATTTGTTATAGATTAAGAAGATGCCTTTGAACATTTCTACCCGCGCATTGTCCTTTTTCGTGTGAGGGTCCCACACCATGGCAGCGTACTCGAGTTTTGGCCGAATAATAGATTCATAAGCTAATGTTTTTACGTTACTTGGTGCACCTTTCAACTTGTGTCTTAAAAAACCCAGAAGTTTTATTGCAGATCAAGTTATATGCGAAATGTGATCACTCCATTTTAGCTGGTCATTAATTATTACGCCTTAATGCTTGTATTTATTTACTTTAGTCACATGTATATTTTAAGGGTGTGGACAAAGCCCAGAGGCATCTTCTTTCTCGTATTACGCATATATACAGTTTTTTCAAGGTTCAGTGACATTCCCCATTCGTTACACCAACACGCAACATCATTTAAAGGTGTATTAAGCAGGGTTTGATCTGAACAGAGCGAATTTATTTAAATAGCATACAATCATCAGCAAAAATATTAATTTTAAGATTTTCATCAATAAAAGAGACCAGATCATATACGTAAATCACAAACAATAAAGGACCCAACACACTCCCTTGCGGAACACCGGAGGTAACATCAAGTGAGGGGGAACAGAATCCATCAATCTCCACATACTGCGTTCTCTGTTTTAAGTAAGCAGAAACCCAGTTGATGAGTGGTGCAGGCACTCCAATTGTATTAAGCTTCAGAAGTAGTTTATTATGAGGAACCTTATCGAAAGCCTTGCTGAAATCGAGGTATATGACGTCAACTTGTCCGGATTTATCTAGTATTTAGCTAAAGGTGTGAATGGTTGTAATTAATTGCGTGACAGTTGAAAATTTTGTTCTGAAGCCATGCTGGCATGACATAAGAGCGGAATTTGAATTTAGAATCTCCGTTATATGATTCGCTATTACATGCTCGATGAGTTTTGCAGGAATTTGAAGTGAACGAGATTGGATGGTAGTTCTCCACCAATGAGCGGTCTCCGTTTTTGCGAATAGGTACAACTCTGGCAGTGAGCCAGTCAGGGGGTAATGAAACAGACAACAATGGTTCATGAAATATTTTCACAAGGAAATGAGCTGGAGATTCTGCATAACGCCTTAAAAATTGATTGGGTATACCATCAGGCCCAGAAGAACTCTTAGAATCGAGTCTAAGGAGCATCTCGCAAACCCCTCATAAGAGAACAACACAACATTTTCGCTTGAAGAATCGCATATATTGTTCACATTACCATTTTCATGACAGTTAGTGGAAAACACAGAATGGAAATAAGAATTAAAATGTACTGCCATTTCTTCTGGAAATGTGATGGCATTGCCATGCACAACTATATGCTGGATAGGCTCCCTGCGGTCCCAGATGTGGTTCAAAAATTTGCTTTTATTTTTTTTAAGGAACTGTGGGAGGCTCAGTAATGTAACGCTGCCTGGCAGACCGGATGCTAGCAGATAATTCTTGCTTCAGTGTTTCTAAAGTACCAGATTTTGGAGACTTATTTATTTTTAGGCGGTTGATTTTTGTTTTTAAATGGATAATATGTCGGCTGATCCAAGGATTTATCTTCTTCAAGCGTATGTCTTTGTCTAGGATAAAATTCGCAATGCAGTGCTGACCGTGTTCCTTAAATTTTGCTCACATTTCTGAAACATGTTTTGCTGAGAACTTTTCGAACGCTAGGATCTGGATCTGAACATGCCACCTCTCTCGCTTGTACAGGCCCTGTTCATCGGTTTCGCCGGCATAAACTTCGATGCATGCAGCAGAGAACCATTGCCGCGGCTATCAACTATCTTGTCCGCCTGTGAACATAACGCACCAAGACTCAGCTATCCCCCTGCCGGCCGTTGGTTGGAGTGCGACGTCACCATCTGCTACAACTATAAAGGAAGAGCTTCACCGCTTCGCCTTCACTGGGCACGGCGGACCGCGCAAGGACCTGGCTCTGAACATGCCACCTCTCTTGTTTTTAAAGGCCCTGTTCATCGCATTCGCCGCCATAAACTTCGATGCATGCAGCAGAGAACCATTGCCGCCGCTATCAACTATCATCTCCGCCTTAGAACATGACGCACCAAGACTCAGCTATCCCTCTGCCGGCCACGTTGGTTGGGGTGTGACGTCACCATCTGCTGCAACTATAAAGGAAGAGCTTCACCGCTTCGCCTTAACTGGGCACGGCGGAGCGCGCAAAGACCTGGCTCTGAACATGCCACCTCTCTTGTTTGTACAGGTTGGTTGCTATTCTCCGATGTTATTGGTCCTACCGTGCCCAAAGCGTTTTGTTTCCATGGCGTATGAAGGCTTTTTCGTATGCAAACTTCTTCTGAGTGGAGACAGAAACCAATCCAGGTCTCAACGTTCAAGACATGTTCGATAAAATCATAGAAACGCCAATTCAAATCCAAAAGGATCTGTGCGATCTAAAAAATTTCCGAAATAAACTGGACATATCCCTTAACTCTCTGTCTGCCAGACTCGAGCGAGTAGAACGGAGTGTCGCCGATTTCGCCATCAGTATAGACCGGATAACGCCTCTCGAACAGCACGTGAAATCCATCCACCAGTCATATCACATGCAACAGAGGAAAGTTACTGATATCGAAGACCGTAGCCGTCGCTCCAATCTGATTGTGCACGGAATTCCTGAAGACGACAATGAAAACGAAAAAAGACTCAAAGATAAAGTTTTCATCGATATATTTCAGGAAAAGGTGAGTGTGCAAACATCCTCTGTGGCTCGTATTCACAGGCTTGGAAAAAAGAGCGATAAAGAGCGCCCGGTAATTCTTTATTTCCAGGACTACGTAGAGAAGGAAAATGTATTTGCAAACGTGAGCAAATTAAAGGGGTCGAAATATTTCCTCACGAATGACTATTCTAAAGAAACTTTAAGAAAGCGTGAGCTACTATGGGAATCCACCAAAACAGAGCGAGAAAATGGTCTCAAAGTAAAGCTCGTAAATGACAAACTGACAGTTGATAATAAGACTTACATATGGAATGATGCTACAAGCGAACGGATTCAGCTTTATTCACGTCCTCCACCGGGCTCTGAGTCCTCAGACTGACGCATTACCTCGGAATGTCCTTCTCAATTCATCATTCTAAATAAGAATGCCCAGAGCATAGTTAATAAAACTGAAGTACTTGAAATAGCTTTACTTACGCACAGTCCGTAGGTAGCCGTCATAACTGAGACCTGGTTACACCATGATATTAGTGATGGCTGCATCTTCCCTCCTTTGTACTCGGTTTTCAGACGTGATCGAGGCTCACGTGGGGGAGGTGTCGCAGTACTACTGAAACGGAACATTGTGGCTAAACTTCTAGACCAGATTGAAAACCATGAAAGCCTGTTTCTGAAGATAACCTACCATGACCACACTTTTATTCTAGGCGCATTATATAGGCCTCCAAATTCTGATACTGGTTATCTGCGCAAGCTGCATGACCATCTGTATTTGTTTGGCGAGAAAAACATAATCCTTGCAGGTGACTTCAGTACCCCTGGCATTGATTGGCGCAATGAAAATTTGGGATCCACACAGACTCGTACGTTCTTTGTGATATAATGTTTGCCCATAATCTGAAACAGGTCGTCATGGAACGAACTAGGACGCGGGTCTTCCAGCTCTATTCTAGACCTCGTGTTCATAAACAATTCTTTTTCTAATTCCCCCACCACAGTGCACGAAGGAATATCTGACCATAAGATAGTTATTGTATCTTTCCCTCTGTCGAAAAGTCGTCAAAAGAAAGCAATCAAACACAAAATCATAAAAGACTATTCAAATGCAAGGGATGAGTCAACGCTTGATTACTTAGAACTAGCGTTCGAAAAGTTCTCAGCAAAGCATGTTTCAGAAATGTGGGCAAAATTTAGGGAACACTGTCAGCACTGCATTGTCAATTTTATCCAAGAAAAAAAAACGCTTGAAGAAGATATATCCTTGAATCAGCCGACATATTATTAATTTAAAAAGAAAAATGAAGCGCCTAAAATGAAATGTCTCCAAAATCTGGTACCTTAGAAACACTGAAGCAAGAATTATCTGCTAGCATCCAGTCTGCCAAGCAGCGTTAATTTACTGACAGCCTTCCACAGTTCATAAAAAAAAATCCAAACAAATTTTGCAACCGCAACCGGGACCGCAGGGAGCCTATCCAGCAAATACTTCTGCATGGCAATGCCATCACATTTCCAGAAGAAATGGCGGTACATTTTAATTCTTATTTCCATTCTGTGTTCTCCACTAACTGTCATGAAAATGTTAATGTGAACAATATATCTGATATTGTGACTACATGTGACTAAAGGAATACATGTGACTAATTATTACGCCTAATACATACAAGTATTTAGGCGTAATAATTATTGACCAGCTAACATGGAGTGATCACATTTCCCATATAACTTCATCTGCAATGAAAAATCTGGGTTTTGTAAGACACAAGTTGAAAGGTGCACCAAGTAACGTAAAAACATTAGCTTATGAATCTATTATTCGGCCAAAACTCGAATACGCTGCCATGGTGTGTTACCCTCACACAATAAAAGACAATGCGCGGGTAGAAATGTTCAAAGGCATCTTCTTAATCTATAACAAACACGGAAATTCTGATTCTCCATCCTTCCTTATGGAAACGAACAAAATAAAACAACTCTCTACCCGACGAAAGATAGCAAGATTTGAATTTTTGCACTCCTTAATTCATGGAAAGCTCGGAATATCGACAACAATTTATGTCACACCATCCCTCACTCGAAAAACAAGACACACACACAATTATAGCTTAATTCCCCATTTCGCCAGAACCAACATTCACAAATTCTCCTTTTTTCCACGAACAATCGGGGACTGGTATGTACTGCCTGGGGAGGTTTTCACTTGTGAAAACATCAGGGAAGCTATTTACAATGTTTTTGACCACTGAGAGAGTTATTGTCGTTTTTTTTGTTGTTTTTTTTTTTTTTTTTTTTTTTTTATTGCGACATTATCAAAATGGCTGTCCAAGTTATTTGTAGAGGTGTATTTGTGCATGACACGCAAACATTTCTCCTTTTCTTTGTTATTTCTTCTGTACACTGATTTTGCTCATCCTGCTTGGACGAAAGAGGTCTGAGTATCATGTAAATAAAAAAATAAAAATAAATACACAGTTCCGTGCGGCACCCACAGAGCAACAATGTAGAGGCCTGGCACTCCGTGTAGAAAAGAGGGCTAAGGGCTTCGTACCATATAAACAAAACAGATTAGGAGGCTTCCTTGCCAGCTACCATGGTTGCGTTGAGGTCCGTGCTACATGAGGCCACCGACTTCAGCCCAGAAAAACTAGCGTACGGCCGTTCTATGAGGTCCCCGCTTCAGATGCTCCAAGAGGCGTGGGAAGGGCGCGGAGAGGACCCCACAGTGGTTGAGTATATGTTTCAGCTACTAGAACGTCTTCAGTCATGTCGCGAGCTATTGGAGGCTAACATGAAATAAGCTCAGGGCAAGGCGAAACTATATTACTACCGGAACGCCCGAAAACGAAATTTGCTGTTGGAAACAAAGTGCTCTTACTGACTGCGTCGCGGAAGAACAAACTAGATATTTTACGGGAGGGTCCCGCAGAGGTTGTACAGCACATTTCGGACACTATGTCGTTAAAATGCCGGGAAGACGCAAAGAAGTGAGGATCTACCACACCAATTTAATGAATCCGTACAGACAGAGGGAATCCATTGTGCGGCTCGCTCTAAATGTTCGTTAAGAGAAGGAAACAGTTTTTTTTCCCAGAAGTGCAACTAGGTACCGCACTCGAAAACCTTAAATACCAGGACGTTGAATGCGACGCCAAACTGGAAGATAAACAGAAAGAATAGCTAGGAACGCTTCTGCGAGAGTTCAGAGATTGCTTCGTTGACCGGCCCGGCAGGACTAACTTGATCGAACATGATATAGATCTAATTTGCGACAAGCCCATCGGGTGCAGGCCTTACCGGGTTTCACCCCGGCAGAAGGAAATATTGGCAACTGAGATTCAGCGGATGTTGGACATAGGGCTGATTGTACCATTCGATAGTGGATACACGTCTCCCATCATATTAGTTGAGGCGCCAGGTAAAGTCCCTCGTCCATGTATCGATCGACTACCGCCGTCTGAATGAGATCACACGTGATCAGAGCTACCCGATTCCGTATCTTGAGGGAATGGTGGAGGCCATTAGTGGTGCTCATTATACATAAATCCACGCTGAACCTCACTAGGCGGTATTGGCAGGTGCCTCTGACCGAGAAAGTGAGCCGAATCGCCACTTTTATTTCCCCTCTAGGAACGTTTCGCCCTCTCGTCCTTACTTTTGGCCTCAAAAACGCGCCCTTTTGTTTTCCCCGTCTTATGGACTGTGTGCTGCAGGGTCTGGAGGACTATGCTCTTCCATATTTAGATGACATAGCTGTCTTTTGTAAGAGCTGGGAGGAACACCTCTCTCATTTGAGGGATGTACTGACACGGTTACCTGAGGCAGGCTTGACTGTGAGAGCGGAGAAATGTCAGTTGGGAAAAGCTCAAGTGACTTACTTGGGTCACATGGTCGGACGCGGTTATCAGCACCCGCTAGACTAAAAGTAGCGGCAATATCAAAATTTCCCAGGCCTGTCACCAAGACAGATATTCGGTCATTCCTCGGATTAACCGTAGACTATCAGCATTATATCCGCAATTTTTTCCAAATCGCCAGACCCCTTACCGATAGTTTGCGAAAGAATGAACATGTCAAATTAGAATGGAATTCAGACAAAGAACGCACTTTCCTGGCCCTGAAAGCTGCCCTGGCCAGTCAGCCTGTTTTGAGAACTCCAGACTACACTGGTCTGTTTGTGCTACAATGCGACGCGAGTGACCGCGGTATGGGGGCCGTCCTCAGCCAGCAAGATGACAATGGGAAGGAGCACCCTGTTGTATTTGTAAGTAGGAAGCTCACCCTAAGCGAACAAGCCCATAGTGCACCAGAAAAGGAATCCGCCTGTGTCGTGTGGGCGATTCAGAAACTGCAGTGTTATTTGGCAGGGTCTCCGTTTCTTTTAGAGACTGACCATTGTCCTTTGACTTGGCCTCGTAATATGTCAGCCAAAAATGGCAGGCTGCTTCGTTAGAGTCTAGCCTTGCAGGAGCACGCATTTGACATGCGTTATAGAAGGGGCGCGATAATGCTAACGCTGATGGCCTCAGCCGACATTTTCATTGGTAAAGCTCTCTGTTTGGGCTCCCAGATGTTAACTGGCTACGCATATCATATATGTTTCTTTTTTCTTGCTTGCGTAGCAAGCAAGCAAGCTTGCTTGCTTGCTTGCTTGCTTGCTTGCTTGAGTTCTCTTTTGCAAGAGAACTCAACATTGTCTGGACATATTTTATTTTGTTTTCTGTACTTTGAAATGGCAATCATTGTTATGAAGGCAACCTGGCACCTGGCACTTCTCAGAATATTTTTTTAGCTCCCTGCTTGCTGTGTTTTAAGCTTTGAGTCGCCGAGTCTGCTAGCGCTGTTCAACAAGGAAACAGGAACCAGATGGCCATGTTTGATGTGTCCAGACCGACCAGGCTGAACCGACTCCAGGTCTCTACGGGGTGAAGCGTTGGCTGCTAACACTACGAGACCTCTTCGGGCGGCAGAGGCGCTGTTGTGACCGGATTTCAGGCCGAGGTATGCGCAGACTCCAGCAGCTGACAATGGAGGCGTACTGCTGTGACAGGAATTCCGGCCGAGGTACGCGCAGACTCCAGCAGCTGACAATGGAGGCGTACTTATCGGACGCCGGCGAGCGACCGCGAACAAAAGCAGCGAAGCAGCGGCGACGGCAGGCGTTTCCGGCTTCGACGACCAACCCACCCGCCCCCCGTCCTTCAGGATAGAGACCAGCTGCCCTTCGAGCCTTATCCCCCGTGCGCCACGACGGCGACAACAGGGCGCCTATTCTTGTGCTTAATGGGCACGAGGCGCGTCGCCGAGCAGCATTGACCCCGCTCGCCGCATTCTCGAGGCAAGCAGGTGACCTCCTTGGAGGTTCGCGGAGTGAATGACCACCGTCAAACGGCGACTTCTCGGACCATTTTTCCCTGGTAACGAAACTTCATCGCCCGCAAAAATCGTCATCGACATCAGACGATTTGCCCTCGCCACCGGAAGATGTGCAAGGAGGTTCACCCTCGGCAGTGGGCGGCACCTCGAGTGATCCCTTGCCCCCTCCTTCCCCCCCCCCCGATTGGATAGTATCGAGGAACTTTGTGTCCCCAGCTAGGGAACTGGGGACAACAAACCATATTTAACTGACGGACTTTGTTTGGACAGATAGCTCCGTTTTCCTCTCATGAGTGGTTCCTTCTTCAGTATGTAGAAAGTGTATATAAACGTCACATTTTGCCTCTCCTCCCTGTCTGTCTTCGGCACCGGTACATCGTCGCCTCCTGAGCCCGCTGCGGAGAAGCTCGCCCCCTGAACCCGACTCACTTCAAGAGTGGCAGGTTAGCAGGGTCAGAGCAAGGCTCCTTCTACTGTGGGAGCGGGGTTACTTTGTTAAAAATGTTTTTTTTATTTACGGTTTCGCGGCCTGTATCGCTGTGCCATCCTTTTCGGTGGTCCCAAATCTTAAACTCGCTTCTATTTAGTTAGTTTTGGGCGCACTAGATTGAGTTGCATATCATGCTGATCTCGGCCTTTCACAAGAGCAGATTGGTTGAAGCATGCTCTGCCTCGTAACATTTTGTCGTCTGCTACGCACAAAATGGGTGCGCACGCTCATAAGCCACATTGACTACGTGGACCGTAGCCTTGTTTTGTACTGACTTGGTAGTCACCGACGCGTGCTGGTACCTCGTTGCCTCGGCAACAGTGGCCTCGATGCAGAGGCTCCCATGCTTTTCTTTGCTTCGGCCTTATAAGTGTACATTTTGTTAGAAGAATCCGTTCTTGATAAGCCTTGGAAAGGCCTTACTGCGTCGTGATTGTGCAAGGCACACTCACCAAGAGCGCTTCCACCTAGCCCCCACACCGTTGTTCTCCCCAGTTTAACTTAGAAGCACTTTCACAATAATGTGCTGTCCGGTGCGGTTAAGATGTCCGCTGGTGCGTCGCATGGGGACCCTTCCCCAGGAATACCGCCTGACAAATAGGAGGATTACACAGAATGATAGATGTGTCCACTACGGCTAGCCAGAGAAGCGCGAGCATGTAGGTGAAGAATGCGTAGTGGAACGCACGCTTCACCCCTCGGAGGCGGTGGGTGTTCTCTGTGCCATTGGAGTGGGGGCAGAGCTGGCCCACATGGTTCTCTCTGAGCAGCCCAGCCTGTTCACTAGGGCCTGGGAGACAGCCCAAGCTAATGGTATCTTAGACTGAGGAAACCACCCACGCTATTCCGTTAACCAGTTAAAGTTTACTCTCTCTCTGGGCCAATGTCAGGATTAGCCAGAAAACGGAAAGCATTTGAGCGCCTACTAAAATTCACGAAAGCATGCGTTCTTTGGGAGACCCGTGACGTGGCTACACGTGTGGAGACATCGTTTCGATGTCTGCAACGCCTTATGACCAAGCTAGCGGTAAAATGTGGTACTTTCTTGATGCCCAACTTATTCTTCTGGAGTAGAATGCCTTTATTAGGCGGTGGTACACACTCTACATATGTATTATACAGTAGCGAGTGGCTCTCGAATGGACCGCATGGTATACTAAATGATGTTTCTATATGGGGAAACTCGCAAATCCACTGTAATATACGAGTCCTGGGCAGATTGTGCGTTCTTTAAATGTTTCCATGTTTTTTGTCTGTATAGGCATTTCCTTGGTTCGAGTGTGTTTGCTGGCCCGTGTTTACTGCTGGCTGGTTTCAATCCCTGCAGGGCTGTGGCTGATTACCTCTGAATATTGCACCAGGTTTTTCATTTTTGTGGACTCAGAAATTTTTTTTTTCATAGAAGAGACGATGAGCAGCAAGCGCCTACACCTGATACCTGTAGTTTACTGCGTCATGAAGCAACTTTGTTGTCGCTTGTAAATCGAAATAGTAGTAAAGTGTGTTGTGTTATATCTGTATGAAAACTTAGTGTGTATGTTCAAAGAGGGGCACATTGTGTCAATAAATTCTCATTGGAACTGGACAGCCGTGAAGATCACGATCGTCGGTTGGCTGCATCTGAAGATCCGGAGGAGATTGCATTGCGAACTTAACGTTTGCGGAGGTGTAGCGCGTTCTCTTCTACTCCGCCAAAATTGTGCGGGAAACACAGCAACAACGCGACCAGCTTTTTGCGAAATGCAGCACAACGATTCTGCAAGGCGTGAACGACGAGCAGCATATATAGGCACCGCCGCTTCTGCGTCAGTGACGACAGCAACAACTTTTATTGTCGAGACGCCAGTGGAACTAATTTATTGCCGACGGCTTGTCGATACACATAAGAAACACCAAAGAACGCGTCTCCTTACCTGGGCAGGCTATTTATATTATTCTTTTGGCGCTGGGGTACAGATGGCTATGGCCGTCTGCTGGTTATAGTACGCAACACTTTTCCTCCCCTTAGTTTGGGTCGCTCCCAAGCGATAATTGGTACCCGTACGTTTCGGGCACTTTCCGTGTCCTAGTAGATCGTCGCAGGCACCCTGGTCCTACTTGCTGCTGCGTGGAAGTCTGTTCGTTTACTGATCCCACTCCCAATAGCGCCGATGACAGCACCAACGTGCCGGTGTCTAGTGAACCTTCACTCGGTGAAATTTCGGGTGCCATCTCGCTTTGAGGCTCTGCGTTCGCAGACAGCATTATCTCGGACCAGGGAACCCTTGACGATTCCACTTTACATCTTATGTGATCTGCATGACGAAATCGAATAACTCCGCCTGCTCGCACCAGGAATGTCAGTATTGACATCTTCTTAACAATTTCTCCAAACCATCAGTTCACCCTTTCGTTGCGAACGGTGCGGACATTTACTTCTTCGCGTGGCGTAAACTCGCGGCTCTTTCTCCTGCTCGCATCTGCCATTAGCTTATTTTTTTCCCTTGTATTGGTCCACACTGTCATTTTGCACCATTTCAGCATGGACAGTCTGGTTCAAATGATTCGTCCGAGGAACAATTCGCAGAGCGCTTGAATGAATGAGGCGTTGTCCTGTATGAAAAGAGAAAATTATCAATGGGGTACGTGCTGTAACGACCGCCTTCAGTGCGCTCTCTCATCTTCGAGCTGCTATTTCAAGATACCCTCTTTTTTGTCTGCACAAATCTTTCTTCTGCACCGTTGTATTGAGGGTGATATGGTGGCGTGAAAATTGACTTTGCACTATTTTGCTCTAAGAAGTTTTGAAAATCACTGGATCTGAATTGTAGGCCGCGTTGTCTGTCACCACATCATTGGGTAGGCCAAACGCGGCAAACCTGCACCTTACCGCCTCCACCGTGGCCAAGTCTGATGTGCTATACAATACTTTTATTTCGAGCCATTTAGATTAGGCGTACAGTGACGGAAGAACAAAAGGTTAACTTACATCGAGTGCATGTGTAACCATGCTTCAAGCATTACATCAGAATAGCTGTAACCGAATCTAAACTACGGGCAATTTTCTGGCTTGTCGTTTGTACAGAGGAAAACATAGTATTCTGCTAAGCGAATTTAGTTCTATGAAGTACTTTAGTTGCTACGGAAAGAGAAGCGCGCTATTTTTTATTTTTTTCACGTCTCACTGGGAGCCAACATATGTCAGAAGTGGAAACAACCTCATTTCGAATCTCTTTCACAATTGTGTCTGAAACTTGGCTAGAAGACAAATTTCCAATGGAAAGCAAAATGATATGACTGCACTGAACGCTTCACGCTGTACTTTTGCCTCACAATTTTATTTCAATTATATATATATATATATATATGGTTTGTAGTGTTTATCGTCCCAAAGCAACTCAGGATACGAGAGACGCCATAGTGGAGGCCTCCGGGGATCTTTAACGTGCACTGACATCGCAAAGCACTCGGGTGGATTTCTTTTCGCCTCCATTGTAAAGTAGCCGCCGAGGCTGGGATCGACCCCGCACCCTTAGGAACAGTAGTCGAGAGCCGTAACCACTGCGCAACCCCGGCGGGGCAGTATGTATATATATATATATATATATTGCCGTCCATTACATAGGCGCGTTTTATTGCGTCGCCAATAATTTGCGTATATATATATATATATGTTTCATAAAAGTCTTCCAGGATCCAGAAATATGTATAAGATGAGGTAGGGGCGCACAAACGAAAACAAAGGTTTATTTCCAACGTTTCAGCCGGGGCCCGGCCGTCAAGGAATGCGCAGAGCAGCCTGTGCTTTCCGCTTAAATACATGCGCTATCGAAAGACATGTGACAAGTAGTAACACTGTAATGACAATAGAATAAAATGCGCGTAAAACCACAAATAATACATTGTCAAAGAGGTCATATCATTTCATAATGGCGCGTGCGGCACTCATGTAGTAGATTTTCGGCGTGGCATGCAGATACATAACAATTCGACACACAATGTCCGCTCACATGCGCACACGGTAATGAATAATGCGTATTGCATCTTTTAAGATATTACCAAGAATCATACGCAAGATATGTAATCATCTTTTCCACACAAAATAAATGCGAAATCCACACATTAGGAGCAGTCGCTAGTGAAACATACAGAGAGAGATATTTTATATGCTGACATGTAGAAAGTTCAAATCAAGTTTACTGAAGCACTCTTTTCTAATAAAAACAAATACATGTAAAAACGTAAACATAGCATGTCATGCACCTTCACTTCAATACTAATCACGCGTGTTGGGAAAAAAAAGATATTTCCAGAAGTAACTGCATTGAATTTGTAGATTAAAAAGGATTCTCGGACCTGTCTTTCATGATGAGATATAAAACCAGATTCCAGTATTGTGGCTGTAATGTTGTCAAAAGAATGGCCCGGAATCGCGACATGTTTGGAAAGCGGAAGGTTAGGCAAGCTTTTAGCATGTGATCTGTGGTTGTTGAATTGTAACCTGAACGGCAGTTAGGTCTGTCCAATGTATTGGAGTCCGCACACAGAACACTGGAGCAGATAGATGACATTGCTACTGTCGCAAGTGAAATCACCTTTTATTTTACAATAAAAGTCTGATGCTGTGCTTTTCACTACTGTAGTGGTGGTCATGTGATCGCACACCTTACAACGTGGCCCCTTTTCTGGCCCCGAAATTCAACCACATCATTCGCGACAACAGAAGCGCAGCGTAAGGTTTAGGCTTAAAAGAGCTGCGGAGAGAAAAAAAAATGAAGAAGAAATGAACAGATATGGACGTTTTAGTTGGTCAAGTAGTGACAATAGCCGACCGACACCAAGTAGTATGGTAGGAGGGGGAGGGGGGCGCTTAAGGTACATATCGTGCTGAGAGTTTATTTGACACTATTTGTTATGCACGTATTGACATTCAAAGTGGAAATTTTATGTTCTCGCACTAACACTTCCACTCAGCCTATAAACCGTAGTCAGTCTAATAGTCCTGTCTCACGAACCTTGAAAAATAAATATATGCGCTCGTCAAATGGCTTAGATTGCGGGGCTGCCCAACAGTTAAATCTGCCGGCCACGTTATAAAGGCATTGCAAACCTTTCCGACTTCTATACTCAGTTAACCATGCCGCATTCGGCAATCCCCACCAACAAACTCGCATTAGCATTCTGCTATTTCTGGCTTCACGCATGTAATATTGTAGGACATATAAATATGCATTGCGAAAAGGCAGCCAGAGAGGAGGTCGATATTCCGCAGCATACACGAACTGCACAAAACCTGCACTGCTCTCAGATAACATGCATCGACCAACCTTGAAACTAAACGTCTAAATCATTTCCGCAGTCCACAATGGGCAAGGGTCCACAATGGATTCCAACCTACATATCAAAATCGCCGGGAAACGTGCAGCCTTATTCTGAGGGCAAATACTCCTACGCATCGGCCGTATTCTGAACGCCGTTATAAGAGATGTTTGGAAACTGAACGTTAAATGCTTGGCATCGCGAGAAAAGAGAACCGCGATTTTTACCAACAGAATGTTGGCTGCAAACTAAACACACATATGTGGCACCCACTTTAACATTATGTTGTTTTCTTCTGCAGCTTCAGAAATTAACCATGCGATAGCAATGTGTTTGCATCTATCATAGATAGAAATTTACGAAAGCGACAAGCATTACACAGCGTCCGAGAGTGACGCCTAAATACTATGCTTGATGAGCTTCGCTGAAAAGTATGAATTTCCGCACTATTTTCTACCGTCATTGCAGTTGTGAACGCCAGCGAGATGATTTATTGCTTCCGGGGATGTCTAAATGTTTGGTGCTTTTTGTTTGTGTCTGTTTTTACCCTCCCTCTAGTGTTTTCGCTACAAAGCACATTCTGTTAAAATGAAATATGTCTATGCTTTTTTGACTACTTCTCAGAAAGGCTCTTAACGATTATGGCCTCTGGGAGCCAGCAACAAAGGAAATGGTCCCATGCAAGTAAGACAAAGGGAAGGATTTGACTGCTGTTTCAGAGCAGAAAGCCCTTCAATCTAAGTGAACAGAACACTGTTTGGAATCAACTTTCAAAGACTTAAGAAAGATTGTACTGGCTCCAAATGGAAGCCTCATGTGAAGCCATATATAAAACTTTAAGATATATTAAGCATCAAGTGCACCTTTTGGCTTGCGGTATACAAAACTTCTATTATGAATATAACCTTCGGAACCAAAGAGGCATTGCAAACGCATCCTTGAACAGACACACACAACTCACTACCTATCCAATTCTGTGCCTGTCGCCTTACTGACTAGTTTTGAGAATTGAAGGCCCACTGTCTCAAACATCACACTGCAAAGAATGCAAATGCTCTGTGTCTCCCTCGCCTCAATCTTTGAATGCAAAGTGATGTGCATTTTCGATTCCCGAAGTCATTGGAAACCATTGCGGTTTATCATAGACAAGAGCAGCGTCGAACCATGTAAAAAACTGTTACGTGCAAACTTTTTAGCCAATAAGTTATATTAAACCAAATGCGGGTAACGACAGTACCTTAAGCAAATTATACTTTCACATTTATGTACAAAAAAGGGACCCATTTACGTATATCTGAGGGGCCGAAGCGCAAGCGGCTGAAGACACGAAGCAAATTTTGAAGGTCTATCGAGCAGGGCTGTCTTGAAGATGACTGATGTGGAATAGCTTGACTCAAGACATCTCTTGCTTCCTTAATAAACTTAGTTGTCCCAACTGCACAAAAAAAGGAAGACATTTCGGATAGATTTTTCAGCTTCCGTTGGACAAATATATCACGCAATACAAAAACATACATAACAAAAATCTGCGCCTCAACATATCGGTATCAGTATTGTGTAGTAAGTGCAGAAAATGGGTGGTTGAAAGCTCCCTTGATAAGCGGTACTGCATTCTCCCAAACAGATATTACGCCTGCGTAATTATTTTGGAGACATCATTACCCAAGCCATCCAGGCTAGGAGACATCTGTAGAGCATGTACAGCAGAAATGGCCAATTAGAGGTAATCCAATGTATAGGATCCTCCAATGACTGCATCCTCATGTGACCAAAAATAGTAATACTTGTACCAACAAAGAGCAGCAATTTGATTACAGTTACTCTCTGGCTTTGCAGTAAAATTACTCAACAAAATGAGCTAATCGAGCTTCGAGTTGCCTCACGCAGTAAATTAGAAGGAGTGGGAAGTACTCAAGGGCCTTGCAAATATTTGTAGTCTTGTTTTTCGAAAGTGCACAGTCGGAACGCCATATTTGGTAAAAGAAAGGAGGTACCTAACTCACATTTACCTTATAACGCCAACTCGAATTTCAACCAGCATTTCAACAAATAGGAGGTAAATTAATGACACCTCTCTGTATCTGGCATCTAGTTGTCAAAAAGGATTTTGAAAATGCATTCCAAAATAATGTTTTGTCGTCATGAAACATTTTATTGCACAAAGGTTTCTTCTTGAAGAGCTGAATGTGTCAGCATAATATGGTAGATGAAAACTTAGTAATGATTTCACGTCACTTTTGCCGCTTTACGTGGAAAAGAGTGGTTTAATAAAATATTGCTGTCCAGTTTCGCTGATCTCATAAACGATTTGCAGTCGTGAGAAAGAATGCCAACACATTAAAATTAAAAATCGTCCCAGTTAATATAACATTTTGTGGAAACCGCAAGAAGCAGCACCCTATTATCTAGCGTAGGCACGAAGTTACATGGCAAACATCTAAGATTCTTTTTGTGCATACTTAGTGTCAGATGTGACCGAGGCGATCTCGGGAGGGGAAGTGGAGAATAGTGGATATCGTCCACTTCGCCTCCATCACGTTTCGGGCGCCTCGGGTTTCGCCCGCATCGTAAAACGGTGGCCAAGGACGGGATTCCACTTCAGTTCCCCAGATTAGTATAGTTGGAGGCTATATACAATAAGCTAATGCGAAGTGACGGTTATCCTTTAGGTATACTTGTAACCTGAAGTTAGTTCCAAAGTAATGGCCGTGTTGTCTTAGTTTGTTCATAGCTCTCGTTAAAGGCAGCAGAACAATGTATGAAAGAAAGTACAAAATGACGTGATTTTCGTTTATCTGCGGTATTTGGTGACGTAGACGGAAGAGGGCATTGCAGGGCATACAATATGCTGTCATCGCATTACTAAAAATAAATTTAGAACCGTTTTGTGCACGCGTCTGGAATGCAGGCGAAAAAAGCAACTATTTCCAAGACTCATACAGGCGCTTTTTGTTATGGCTTCGGACAATGAGGATGCTTTGGTCTTGCTGACAATTCCGGTGCGGCCGAAATGCTCATAGGTTACGCCAAATTTGGCAAATTTACATCTACTCATGCTACTTAAGATGTGAGCGGAAATAAAAAGCGTTTGTTAATGTGAGAATTAGAACACGACGGCGCATAACTTATGAGCGCGCCTAATAATTCAACGAGTCCGTTTCTCTAATGACGAAGACGAAAGAGCTCGACAGCTTTAAAACCAGGGTGATTCTCCTTTTGAACAGCGGATATATTGTCACTCCTGGTTACAATCGCCCCGCATTATTGTGAAATTGTGGCATATATGAAAATAAATGAGGCCATTCTGATTGACGCGCCACTGCCAGTCACAATATACCTACCGAAATTGATTTCAAGCTGTTCTTTTCACAGAGGCCGATTATCTTATGCATTTGTTCTAAGGAAAATATTTGAAAATTTATTTAACACAATTTTTGGATAAAATAAGACAATAGGAATATTATTTCAAAAAATTGGCAGATTTTTATTACCTTTACACATAGTTATTTATTTTATCGCGTAAAATATGTAATGCTTATGTTTTTATTTGTTTTGGCCTTCGCATTTATTGCGTGTAGGCTTCAGCGTTTCTTTTCCAACCATATTAATGCGAAGTACCACTGGAGTCAAACCGGGAAATAAAATCGGTCGTGCGCTGATTGAAAGAAAAGAACTAGCAATCCTATGTCATTGGCAATTTGAATAAAGTAAGAAAGCAGAATACTTCTGTGATATTGAAGCGCATAGCTGGTCTGTAAAAGTGGAAGCGCTAAGATCGGCGTTCACAACCGGGGAAAGAAGAAAATTAAGGTGAACGGCGCTTGCTCAGTGAGCACGTACGACATGGGCTGTTCAGGTCGAGAAGCCTGTTGCGCTTGTCGTTTTGTTCTGGTGCTCGGCTACGACCCAGTAAATTTCCTACAGTGTTGACTCAGGGCAATTCAATGACCTACCTCAGGCGACCTTCCGCTTCATGCTACCTTCACCCACGGGACATCGCAGCTTTTAAGCTCCGGCTGCCGACATTCTGGCTCAAACTTCAGCAGTTCTATTTGGCCAAGGTGGAAGACATCTTCCATCTGCAAACCGTCACCCTCTGGCATCTAGGTTTCGTCACTTACTTTCCAGCCTACCTCCTGAGGTGGCTTAAGAGGTGGCGGACGTCCTCCTAAACCCTTGGGCGATACTCCGTACCAGCGACTTGGGCAGTGCATTCTGGACGCACCACAGCATTTGAGACTGTGCCTCCAGCAGCTGCTCAATGTGGGCAGCATACCAAACTCACTAACTGGTCCTACTTTTTTACTGACGAGTGCCGCACTACTGACTAACGTTTTAATTTTTATGTTTGTTAATGCCTCCAATATACAAATTGTACCAGTGCGAGTTTTACGGAAGCCAGCCGGATTTGGGCTGGCCCACTGTTGTTACCAATGATTTGTACCTGGCGTGTTTGGGGCTGTCCAAGTTCCATTAATCATCCAGTAAGGAACATTGAGTACTCGTTTGTTACCTTTTATTTTATACTCAGCAACATAAGAAAAATTTGTTCTCAGCATTGCAATACTGTGGGCTGGCATACATTGCACCCAAATGTTGATCTGCAATTGTTTTGGTACTGTGTATAGAATAATAATGGCGCACGGTGATTTGGAGGTTATTCCATACATAATTGTAAAGCGGAACAGTAACTGCAGCATATTTTGCCAATATGGCATGATTAGCATAGTTGCAAGAGTAAAAACAATTGTCTGCAGTAAAGGCATGAATACGCTCAGAACATTCATGCGGAACCTCCAGTGGAGGCAATTAGTGCCGTGTATAATACGAATTACATAAATCAAATGGCACATTGAAAGATACAATGGAAGAGCTCCGGAGAGGTTAGCCTGCCTACGGCCAATATGAGGCCCACTGCGGCCTTCCATGGACAGCCCCAATTGGGCTCATCTTTTTTTTTACCGCATAGAATACGAATATATGTTGCGTTTGCCCGCAGGTACCCCAAAAAGACCAGTGGGGTCAACTTGGGGAGATGGTCGCTTTTCAGCTCGGTCGCGACTCATGCGGGACTTATTTAGTTTCTGAATGGGAATGGACAACACTATTTTTTTCTTTTTATTTTTTTATTTTACCAGTAAAACTGGAGGGAGCTCCTGGCAAAAAGCTGCTTTTGCAGCTTGACGGGGCCAGGAGAACCCTTACAAAGTATTACACAAAGCAGCGGCATCGACATGTAACAAAATTACTACAGAATAATGATGCATGTAAAAAAAAAGAGGAAAATACACACTACATGATACATAAAATTTATACACTCGATAAATGTAATTATTTGGTGTAAAAATATGCCGGTTTTAGGGTCGCCTACTACATAAAATCCGAAGTAGGCGTAAGGAAATGTAGAAAATTCACCCAGACATGCTGACTGTTCACTAGTGTCTAGATTAAACAGATGTACAGGGTGATGCACCTCCAGCCACACAACAGCCACCGCCCCCAAAGCAGCACTGCGTCGGATGCAGGTGCTTATCAAAGGCGCTTCCCTAGCCCACCTTCTATTTGCTTTAGGCCCACGTGTTTTTATTGCAATCTGCCGAAAAGTGCCTCGCAAGAGACCGCTGTGGGCAGAATCGGGTATTATCCCCTTCCAGCAACGCCACAGACCATGCGAAAAATATCAAAGAGCTTGATGGGTAGCCCCGTTTGGGAGTTCAGGAGGCTTCTGCATGAAGCCCACAGTCCCATCTGATTTTTCCCTCGAGTAGCATAGAAGAGTCCCACCTAGGCCACGTGCTGGCATACTACCCGTTTGTAGCCCTATCTCAGCCCATGCGGGACCTAATGGGTATTTGAGTGGGCAGGCCTATTTAGGTTAGCCCAGGGTTTTTCAACATAAACCCATATTTGCTTTAAATCGGTCCTAAAGTTCTCTAAGAGGGACCCTTGAGGGCGAGATGTGGGAATATTTACTCAGTAGGCCCTTGCCACGCCTATATGATGCCTATATGGGAAAAGCATGGGCAAGCCCAATTTGTGCTTGCACACTTGATTCCCGAAAGGGGCCCTTATGGGTATCATTGTGGTTGCCTCAGCTCAGCTTGCCCATACCAGGCCCAGGACCGCAGGCCGGAAATTCGGTCCATCCCAAGTAGCACATACTAATCTGGGCCTAGGGGGCTCCGTATTTTGTGCTACTTTGGATGGGCCAAATTTCAAACCTGCGGTTCCAAAAATTCGCACACACAGAGACACTTTCCTAGGACCTCCCCTCGGAAATTTTCTGGCTTACCTGGCGACCTGCCTGCCGCCGAGGCACCCCCATTCCTGCCCCGTACGTGTGTACATTTCACCGTTATGCCTGGGTGGGGGGGGGGGGGGGTCCTGTTGCGCACAGCGACGCTGTAAAGCGGAGGCGCTAAGATCGACGTTCCGAGCCGGCGAAAGAAGAAAATAAAGTTAGATGGCGCGTGCTTGGCGCGCACGCAAGGGACGGGCTGTTGGGCTCGAGAAGCCTGCCACGCTGGTCGTTTTGTTCCTGTGCTCCGCTGCGACCCAGTAAATTCCTTACAATATATAGAATAGCTAAAAAGCTGGTGGGCTAGCACGTGTCACGGTAGGATAGAACTCGCCGTACGTAACAGAAAGTAAAGCCTACAAGATTTTCATAGAACGCTAGAGAAAAAGCAATGTTCTGAGGAGGATAATGTCGATAGTAAGCTGCAGACAGAATTTATGCTTCGATCTTCCTTATGACTGTTGAGAGCGCTTCAAAGTATCTTATTAATCATTCTACTGCCTTCTCTACTCCTGCCCTGCCGCCGGAATCTTCTTTTACGCAAGTAAAATACCCGAAAGCAACTTCGAAATAATGTATATTACTATTCAAAGGCCTCATGAAACTAAACGTACGGAAGCTTTTAAACAAGGTTCATGCTTTCATGTGCTGTTTTTAGATCAAGAGGTCATAATAAAAGGCAGGTCTCTGACTTAAACCACGGTGATGCGTGCTGCAGCAGAACGTGCTGTGAGCAGTGATTTGATTTCCACTCCCTGACTTTTTAAACTATTATTTGAATCACATTTATTATTTATAAAAGTATGCGAGCAATGTATTTCTAAGTGGCCTGGATTGGCTGCTGGAGTTCCTTAGTCTGAATAAATGAAACTCTTTTGTGGCAAAACATTATCCGGTGAAGAGTGCAAAGTGTGTGCCTCTAACAAGCAGGCACCTTAATATATAGGAAAAAGTACTTGACACTAGCGTTTTAAACCGTGTTAAGCGCATGTGCCTTCAGACTGCTGCAACAAGAATCAGCACTACCTGTTAAGGCATGGGTAGAGATGGGCAAGGCCGCTCAATTTAGTGAGCGGCTCAGAACGGCTCAGTTCAGTTGAAGTCTGCGACTGTCCTGTTCTGTACTCTAAAGTGATCGCCACTTTTGCGCATCCTATTTCTTTGTCCACTATGAACTAACTCGCCCAACTGCAAGTTATGATTCACTGAAGTGGTCCGGCTCATTTTAACGGCGCACCGGCTCACTTACGTCTGGGTCGCTCTGGAGCATGCAGTTCTTTTATTAGAGAGAGAGAGAAAGCAAGCTCTGTCTCTCTTTCTCTGTCGTTCACTCATCCTCGTTCGTTCGACCTCCCGAACCGTTCTGTTGAAGCCGGGTGGCCGGGCGCGACTTCCGAACTTCTGTTAGCGGTGCGACAAAGAAACTGCTCTCCTGCCCTTCCCCGTCGCAACCACTCTCTTGCTAAAGCGCTGTACCCTCCTCGACCTCGGGCGTTTTATACCGCTCTCATTAAAGAACGAGTGAGCAGAAGTTCAGTAAAAGGGAGCGGTGGTTCAGTGTTTGTTTTTTTTTTTTACTTTGGAGAGCCGGTTCGCCCTCTCATTCAGTGAGCCTGGCCGAACCTTTCTTCAGATCCACATCTTGCAAAGGATAGTGTCTTACATTGACCGCTGCCGTTCGAACGATGAACGAAGACTCGCTAATCGATCTTGCACTGTGTGCTGGTGCAACCTTTTAAAAGTATCAGTGAAAATACGTATAACATGCTTAATAATTGATCAGTTCATGTTCATTCAAACTGTGTTATGCATGAGTAAAATACGGGGAGGGAGGAATATTTGTCTGGAGGGGCGGGGAAGAGGAGGAGTCGAGCCCTCCAGCCTAACCGGGATCGTCGCCTATATTTTACAGGAGTATTCTATTAACAGGCCATTACGAGAATTCGGCCATGCCACGTGCAAGCAGCGTGTTCTGCCATGTACATGACTACTCAATTCAAGCTGAAAAGAAGCCTTGTCCTCACCGGAAGTGTGGGAATAATTCTGTCACCATTCTATATCCCTTCTTGATGACTACAAAATCGAACTGAACAGCAATATTTATTTTTAGATGTGTTTTTTTTTGTCTTTATATCCACCATATTTGCTGGAGGTGCACCCATTCCGCATGAAAAGATTTCATTCATTTTTTTATCCTATCGTTTCAAAATTAGGTGCATAACAGTGAGTATCGTACAACACACTGATATTTATCCCTCTATAAATACTTGGTGCTATCATCATCATCATTTTTTCCCCTTAAGGACCCCTAGGCGGGGCACTACATAAGGAGGGAGCAAAAAAACGAAATCACAAACAAAAGGAACATTTGGAATATAGCAGTGAGGGCAAACATAATTGTTAAAAGAGCATTATAAAACGCAAGAGTGAACAATCATAGATGAATTGAGGCCATCGAGCCATATGAAGAAGAGGAAAATGGGAACACTGTTTTGTATACAAAGGTTCAACAATATTAAAAAAAAGAATACAACACGTGCAGAGGGGGTAGTCAAAAGTGCGACTAGGGAAGAAGGTAAGATAAAAGCAGGTTTAGGAATTTAATTGGGTCACTCTCTTTTACAATGGCCTCAGGCAGACCATTCCAATGTTAAATGGTGGATGGCAGGAATGATTTATGAAATGCATTGTTGGAACCATGTAGACGCTCTAGGCTCAGACTGTTAAAAAGGTGACACGATGTTCTATAGGGAGGAAGTAGGAGTGTGCAGTTTAAATGAGGAAAGCAGTAATATAACTTGTGGAAAAGGCAGAGTTTGGCAATTGTACGGCGAGAAGACAGTGGCGGTATGTCAAGCGATGATATTATGCCAGGAACAGTGCTCCTACGGCCGTAGCATGAAGTAATTAATCGGGCCGCGCGACTCTGTACTGATTCTAATGCGGTAATTAAGTATGTCTGGTGTGGATTCCAAATGGGTGAGGCATATTCAAGTTTAGTGCGAATGAAAGCTTCGTAAGCAAGTTTGCGGATAAATGGAGGGGACACGGCTAGCAACCTTCTCAGTTGGTTGAGCTATTTTGAACTTTCGGCTACGATGTTTAAGATGGGCTCGGACCATGAAAGATTGCTAGTGATTGTTACTCCTAAGTACCGGTAGGACTCGACTTGTTTTAAGGGGATTGAAGGCGATACTGGTAATTTAAGTTATTGCGTTTACGTAATATTGTCATGAACTTGCATTTTGAAACGTTTAGTGTCATCAGCCACCGGAGCACCAGTTAGTTATTTCGTTGTAGTCATTTTGGAGGAGGCATTGGTCGTTGTTCGATGATACGCGTCGATACAGAACGCCGTCGTCTGCGAAAAGGCGAATTGATGATGAGACGTTGCAATGAAGGTCGTTAATGAATACCAAAAAAAGGAGAGGATCGAGCACAGAGCCTTAAGGAACACCCGAAATGACGTTTGTGGCTGAGGAATGGTGGTCATCTATTAAAGTGCGTTGCGAACGGTTAGAAAGAAAACAGTGGATCCACGATAAAACCAGGGGATCAAGACGGAGGCTCGAATGTTTAGCCATGAGGCGATGATGGGGCACGCAGTCAAATGCTTTAGAAAGTCCAGATAACGTCAAAATGACGCCAGTTTGAAAACCGGAGTCAAGATTAAGGTGAAGGTCTGCTGTGAATTCGAATAGCTGTGTTTCGAATGAAAGGCCTCGACGAAAAACGTGCTGTTTCGGAAAGAAAAAAGAATTTATATCAAGGTGTGATGCAATGGCTGAGTACAGCACATGCTCTAGCAGTTTGCAGGAGATGCACGTCAAAGAAATAGGGCGTTAATTCGAGGGGTCAGAACGACTGCCAGATTTGTGTACATGGATTACGGTGCTATTTTTCCAGTCACTTGGAATTGACGATGTGGCGATAGACTGATTGAAAATTATCTGTAAAATCGAACTGGAAATCAGTTTGGTGCCTTGCAGAATTTTAGGCGAAATATTGTCAGGGCCTGAACTGCTACAGATCTTAAGGCTGTCTATTAGTTTCACTATGCCTTCGGATGTGATTGTGACTGGCTGCATTTCAGAGAAATCAAAACAGGTTGGAAGGGAATGTCGGAAGTGAGTTCATGAGTGAACACAGAAGCGAAATACGTGTTCATGACCACAGCGCTCCGGTTACCCAGCACATGCGAGCCATCAGGATTGGTCAATGTCATGTGTGGCGGGCAGCGTTTCGGGGTTAATAAGCTCCAAACTTTTTTGCGGTAAGATCTCTAAGAATAGCCCTAAATGTCATGTGGGCTGTTTATTAGTAAATATAGATAGTGACGATATAGACAAATATAGATAGTGAATAGATAGAGAAAGCAGACTAATTTATTCGAGGTCCCTCCTATAAATCCGGAGACAATGAACTCGGAGGGTGGGGGGCGAAAGTATAATTTAAATGCATCATTCTTATACTTCAGTTTGCGCTTTGTAGCTCACGTCTAGTTAGTCCTTTTTCGCTTTTGCTAATTGCGCTTTTTTGGCCCTGCCTTCGACTTTTTTTGCTTTCTCTGATTCGTTTTTCATATACATTTATAACCCTTTCCTTCAACTGTGCGGCAGCTTATCTCAAGGCCCGCGGCTGCGCCCCCCCCCCCCCCCCTCCGGCTTTTCCCGTTGTTTCTTTTCTACCGGGAGACCTGGAGACAGGTTTCTTCCCTAATCCCCTAACGCAAACAGGTTCAACTTTCCTATTCTTTCCACCACGTAAACATGCCGACAGTAATTCATTCACTGACTCATCCATTTTGAAGTCTACTTCAAGCCGCATCCCTCGCAATTCATGCTCTCGGGAGTGGTTTTAATTTTTCAAGGCATCTCTTTCCTGTTTAGAGCGCACAACGTGCTGCAGTCGGCGCGGTTGTACGTGACCAAACCATTGTTTTTTTCTGCTTGGCTGGCTGCCGAAGGAGATATGCACTCGACATTCACCTTGTTATAATGAAGCTCGAGAAAACTTCGCTTAGCAAGCATGGAAAGCAAAACAAGAGACACACAAACTGGCGGTGACCACCCTAAGCACGCACGCGCATTGGGGCTGCCAGGTCGCCAGCGCAGAGCCTTGACATTTCGGCGATGCAGCCGACCGCCCTCCGACCGACGGCAGCCGACGGCATGCGGAGGATCTTGCAGACGGCAGACTTTTTTCTTTTCTTTGTATGCCAGCTCGAGCCACCCCTGCCTGCCCATTGGAGTTGTTTTTTTACACTGCTAACAGATGCGCTAATGTCACAGCAAGCAGTACACCCGACTCTGGAGGAACTGTTTCTAACGGCTCACTGAACGGGAGGCGCTCCAAAGAACAAGCCGCTCAATGAGTCTCCTGCCGCTCATTCTCGCTCCTTAGAGCAGCTCAAAAGACAGCTGAAGGTGAGGGGATGCAAGGGGATGTTTCACTCACGGCACTGAAAGTCTCCAAAGGAGCCGCTGCAGGTTTTGAAGCGGCTGTTACACACAAGGATAAGCACAAAAAAACAAATGTGTTTGTCGACCGTAGAAGCTGCTGTTTCACTCCTTAAGCACCTGAGCTGCGGTCAGTGGTAAATAAAAGCGACTGAAGAGTTTAGTAGGATAACAATACGGGGAAAAGCAAGCGCAGACCTATATGCACTAATTATATTATTCAAAACTATGTGCAAGAAACAAGAAAAAGCGAAGAATTCCACCCGCACACTGTGTTCGCATCCCTGCTCCACGCGGATGGGGGATTTCGAGCACTGCACATGCTCGGACTTACCCGAAAGCCAGAGCCCGGCCAGGCCCGCATCTTCAGGTGACAGCGTAAAAAACATGGACGGAACAACACAGCAAGAACACACAGCAGCTCTCGTTGTGTATTCTTACTCTTGTGTCCCGTCCATGTTTTTTTGCGCTGTTACCTGATTCTATGGCAAGTACAAAACGTGTTTTGGCGTTAGAACTTTCGCCTTGAGTGGAGCGCGTGAATGTTGTTGGATGCCATCAGAGCAAATATTGAATCTGTACGACGGTACACAGAGTGCATAATGTCGATTTTCCAAGAATTCGTCTAATTTCTACTTCGAACGGGAAATTCAGAGCTCACTCAGAGCTCATTTATACCCTTAAAAATGAGCTTAAGCATCCCCAATAATGTAGCACCTTACACTTACAGATCGTGATAGGCAATTAATGTAGCTGGCAAAAGAAGCTTCCGCCGTTGCTTTCGCAATTCAAGTAGGGTTAACTAGAGCTAAACCGCATTTTTTTATTGGAGCTGCCTATTAGGGCGTACCGTAGATGTTGTGTCCGCTAGTTGGAAGAACAAATACAGCGCGAATGGTCAATTACGTTGCATTTCAGTATAAACTACAATCTATCCGAATAATGCGAAGATAGCAATCAGCTGGTGCTGCTGACGTAAACAAACCATTGTGACTAGAAAGCAAGACATATCAAAGCCAAGACCAAAACAAACAACATATCAGAAGTGGTTCGGTTCTAGCAAAGATAAAATAAAGTTCTCTGATTGCTGTACAACCATGGTTCGGACTTCACTCAGAAATGCCCTGTTGGCTTTTTATTTATTTTTCGTCTAAGTAGCGACATTCACAAGTTTGTTACTCAAAGCCGATATTACCTTTTGAGGAAAATGCAAAACTTTCCGAGAGATATTTCTGCTGGTGATGTTTTATAGTTCTGGCTGCTTCTAGCACCTTGGTGGAAAGCTGGCTGCACTCACAATATCGTCGCGTTTTATTTTTTTTTTTTACTTGAGTTCGTGTAGTGTTACGAGACACATAACTTTCTCCGTAGTTGGGAATCGCTAGCTGCGGTGCCACGTCACATCGCGATGGCGCTTTGCAATCGCTGCAAACGCAGTTCGCAAATATATAAGAAAGTTGCGAAGTGTGTTCAGTGTGTGGTGGTTCATTAATGAAATGCAGTATCTAAATCAAAGCGATAATAACGCTTATGCTAAAGGATATACATTTCCTTTTTGCGCATTTTACCCGTAGGATGCCTAGGTCGAAATAAGGTCTGGGTATAAAATGGGATGGCATATCCTGCTTATAAGGGACCTCTGATATTGGAGATAAAAAACTGCTCCCCAGTGCACGTACCTTATAAAAGGGTTCGACTGTAGTCGTAAGATTTGCAAAAGGAGTCTCCAGGAGGTTGAAAAGTGATGCGCCCCGGGAAAGAAGGGTGCAGTGACACACAGTGTGTCATGTCTCTCCACGCAGGGCCGTATATTTTCGTTGTGTAATACCAACTAGCCCACAGCGCCACCTTAGTAAACTCAGATTTACACCAGTGATCAGAAGCCAAAATAAAGTTTATAAAAATATTTACGCAGTCAATGATGCCGAAAGCAGGGATACCGGGTGTTTGGGGAAGCATCTTTTCGTGAAGGCAAATAAAGCGTCTAACGGACCAATGTCAAAAATCATTCAGGGGAGCTGCAGGCTGCCGCTAAGATTTTAAAATTTCTTTCGCCTGCCTTTGCTGCGGCTGAGTGACCCAGCTGTTTCATCGATGAGGTTTGTGTCCGGAACTTGACTTTTTTTATATGAACCAACCATCACGGATAGCTGCGCTCTTCACGAATTTTGTGACGGGAGTGAGACACTCCGGTACAAGCTGAGGAAGCAACGTTTTGTTAAACGACGTCTCTCTCTTCGTGCACGCTGAGCGTTCATGAAATGAGCTGCCAGCAGTGACAAAAAGCACTTCGAAGTTTCTCGGAAACGTTGGCTTTAGCGGATTGTGATAGAAACGCTATCTTCAAGTTTAACAACTCAGGTCGCGGATTTGCCGACAAACCAGAGTAAGGATAATCCCCCCCATAGACACCACCACCACTGCTTTCGCAAAAAGCTGCACAGAGCACGAGTAGGATTATTCCTTAGTTCTTTTACATATTGTCAAACAGATGCATGTACCCTTGCTTGCGTTCAATTGTTCAATTTTAATTTAACGGTTCCAACGACAACATAAGCATGTAAACTTAATTAAGTATTCCCCTACGGCATTACGTCATTACTATGTTCCGCTGAATCAAAGCATGTCTCTTGTACAAATGTAGGCTGCACTTTTCATGGCTCCAGTGGTATGTAGTCCTAAATTTACAATACAAGGTAACAGTGAAGTTAATCCCAAAGCTGCGTGAGGCTATAGAAGCAATTTTCCCTCTCTTCAAATGTCGTCCGGGGGTCCCTTGTTTCTGGGAAAAGTAGGTGGAGCTACTGGGGTCGTAGTACAAAGCCCCTTTCTTCCGAGCGCGCTGTCTTTCTTGACTTGCGAGCGCCTTGTTCCTGCCGGGTCGGTCTACAGATGCTCAGGCTTTGTGCGCGAGAGGCATGGAGGCATCCCCCAGAGGGGGCAAAAAGAAGAGAGAGGGAAACCTGCGAGCAGCTTTTCGGAATATGCGCATGTTGGGAAGGGCACGTTTGTTTTCAAGCGAATCGTACTGTTGGGCGTAAACCTGGTTGGCGAGTGTCGGTGTTTTCGTTATTTTACTTTTATTCTTTTTTGTAGAGTCTTGCTCCTCAGTGGGCGCATAGTAGGCGGTCAGTTGGCTGCTACTTTCAATATCTACAGTACTGTTCGAATTTTGTTTGTGCTGGCTGTCGCTGGTCTCACCTTCTTGCCCCAGGACTTGCGCACGTGCTCCTTGCATGGTGTGCAGTGCGTGCTGGACGAGGTTGGTGCAATGGCTGTACTGCGTGGCTGAGAAAGATTCCGTCATATATATAACGTAGCCCCGATGGACTTTTCTTGAAGTTTGACGCTGGTCACCTTTCATGAGCTTCTGGTCGTGCGCTAGTCCGACATTGTCAAAGGTTGACTTCGGCTTTGCATATACAGTTAGAATGTTTAGTTCTCGTTTTCAATTCACGCGGTTCTATTTTGAATAATCATCTCATGTTATCAACATGTTGGAAGCGTTGTGCGGCCTGAGGTGCTGGTTACGTAGTGTTTTGTAAATGTTAGCACTAAGTCGAAATAAGTGCCAAGAGGGTGTGACTGAGAACGGGTAATAGGCTAGGCTGCAAGACTCATTGCTGCATCCATGCATGTGCAGCGAGTGCAGCGACTGTTGTGCTATATTTCATGACCGTCGCTGTGCTTTCTAAATCGCAGAGAATTTAAAACATGGAACATGCGGACATTGTCCGCTTGATTGAAAGCGTAAGTGCGTGGAGAATTCTGACTGTGTGCCTTGGGCATGCTCCACCCCGAACCTGCGCTGCGTGAGTAAAAAGCACTTACACCTGCGAGGCTCTCATCATCAACATCAAGCCGGTGTATTCTCAATATAATAGTATCTTGTTCTTGAGCAGTGAGGTTCATGCAGTAAGAAAGTGTCCGATGGCCGTGCTACTTTCCTAGCAAGAAACGGAAAAAAATAAAGGCGAAAAAAGGGAGAAGCAAACTTTTCTAATGCAGTGTGTTGGGCAGTCGGGCCGCACAGAAGAGGCGAACTAAGGACTGCATGCCGACCTATCTTTGGTATCCAAGTGGATGTTGGCTCTCCACGTGGATCTGTTGGCGCGGCGCCTAGAGATATCTTCAGGGGGAAGCTTTGTTTCATTTTTTTTTACATTATTACTCACAGCCTGCCCTACGTGACTCACTTAAACGGTGCTCCCAGCGCGTCATTTCTACAGTAGTCTTTCCTGACAATTACCACAAGGAAAAACCACGCCATTTTCAAGCGTAAGCAACTTAAGCTGAAAACAAATGCCTTCATAACACAACTCATTAGAGTGCTATTGATATTTACTGAGCTCTACCGATCTATACAAACTAGAAAGCAACACCAATGACGCATCACGGAGAAATAGACGCTCAATTGAAATGAATGCAAATATGCTCCACTGACTAAAAAACGTAATCCAAGAAGCTCGGCATACTGTTTAAATTGAAATTTTTTGGAAATACCTTCCGAATTTTAATGCCCGAGTGTATATTAGAGAGTACATTTCATGGAGAACTCATATAGAATATGCAACTAGCAAAGCACACATAGTATTGAATATCTTGACGAAATTTCACACAGCTTCACATGTAGAATATCTGCTGCATATCACACATATATATTACATCGATTGTTGAATATGTCAGCGCCGTGTGGGATTCACGTATGGCTACATTATCAGATACCTTAGAACGCGTAAACCGCGTAACTCGCTTTGTTCTACAATTTTCAGCAAAGCATTCAAGAAGTTTTGCTGGGAGTTTCTTAGTAGATCTAGTAGCAGCCTACACAGCTTTATCAATCCCAGTTTTATCAGAAAAGAGCAGATCCGCCTACTAATAGCAGTACTATAAAATTCCCAGCCAAAAGATTCCATCACTGCTGAAATGTTGTGTTGAAAATTGTAGCCATTAACAAAAAAAAAAAAACGGCTACACTGTTCTGGGTGCGTTCTAAGAGTCTGATAAAGTTACCATACGTGGATCTTACACTGTGCTGACACTATAAGGAATTGGTGTAATAAGTGGGAGGTACAGCAGCTCTTTTACATCTCAGGCTGTGTGTAATGTTTTGCCGAGAAATCAATATTCTATATGCTTTGCTAGTTAAATTTTCGATATGAGTTCTTGATTAAATGTCACATTTTAGTATGCACGCCCATTAATTTAGATTCGGAAGCTTTTTCCAAAGGATAGGAAATTAAACCTTATGTTGAGCTTCTTAATATACGTTTTCTAGTCAATTGAGTGTATTTACATTTATTTAATTGAGCGTCCATTTCCCCGTGACGCGTTAATTGGTGGAAGCTGTCTAGATCGTTTACAGTATGGCGCAAATGTTGTATTCGTTGAGTGTCGAGCTGCACATGATGCAGTCTTGTGCGTACAAGCGGATTTTGCGTGAAACTGTATGAACAATAGTGTTGCTATGTATTAATAACAATAAAGATGCCAGAAAAGACCCCGGAGGTAGATTGTATGTAGCATCTTTTAAGGCGTAATGAGATCTACTAGACCGGTAGAGCTCACTAAGTAATAACAGCACACTGACGAGATGTATTATGGAGGTATCTGCGTTCAGATTACGCTGCTTACGCTTGAAAATGGCTGGGTTTTCTCAGTGGTAATTGTCGGGAAAGACAGCCCTGAAAAGTTTCCTTTCGTCTGTACGTTTTCCTTTTTTTCCCACGCGCACTCGGCGTGCGTGGCATCCGCTTCTCTTCCTTCCTTAATTGTTTGTTCGTTCTTGTTTGTTTGCTTACGTTCTCTACCCCCCCTGTAAGGCCGCAGTGAAAAGCGACTCGCACGTGGAGTCGAGCTGGCGGTCGACCCCCCCAAACGCCGAGGCCACGGAGCGAGCGCTGTAGTTTTTTTTTTTTTTTTTTTTTCTCGTTTTCTCCCCTTTTCTTGGGCGCGGGCGCGCTGGCGCGCAGGAGGCTTGGTTTGTTTCGCCCCTTCGCCCCGAGGCGTCGCCAAGAAGCGAATGGCAGACGCATCCTTATCGGCAGGGAACATCAGCAGCACGCTTCTGCGAACCACTTTAAAGCCAGCTCGTCCAGCGATGTCCCGCCGTGGCGCTAAGCATGGGTGCAGGAAGCGCCGTTAATGAAGCTTTTTGCACTGCCACAAGCGCTCACTAAATGTCCTGCAGAAGGCGACAATAGGCGCGACCCTTGGCCCTCCCAAGTAGGCAATCAGCCCAGCGGCCTCCCGCTGTGTCGCGAGACATTGGGTCCGAGCAACGGCGACTGTACACTGCTCTGGGACAGTGCCCCCCCCCCCCCTTTTCCTCGAACGGGACGGCTGGGTGGCCTAGTCTCCAGATCCCCCGCGGCGTTTCTTTCACAAAGGCACCAGCTGCAAGGTCGCGTCGCAAACACGCTGAGGAGGGGAGGCAAAGACAGGCGCCGTGTGAGAGGGTTTGGGGACCAGCGAGTGGAAAGAGTGTGCGTTTTGAATGTTGTATTTTTATTTGGCGTAATTAAGGACCTGGGTCCAAGATTATTCCCAACCCACGGGGTTGTGGCATGTCTTTCAAATAATTTGATCGGCTGCTTTATTTTCGGGCCGGATCATCTAAGGTGACCGCCCTCGGGTCTTTATTGATGTTTGTCATCAAAAAGCGGTCCTCGGACCATGTTTGACAGTTAAGATTGAGGCTCCCTGCTTAGCACGTATTTACACCCCCTAGGCTTTAACCGAAACGCTCGGTAGGAAAGTAACGGCCTGTAAAGTGACTTCACTGTGTGAGTCTTCATTTTCTTTTAAGTTACAGTTGTCTGTGTGACTTGTTGCTGTAACTTTGCCTACGTATATTATTTTGCTTCTGTAAATATATATCTCCTCCTGACTATCATCAGATCATCGTCTTGTGCTTCTTCACTGCCGCACGACCACGTTTGGAGAGGCTTCAGCCCCTCCGAAGAGTGGCAACGAACGAGCTAAACATCACTCCCCCCTCTCGCCCCTTTTCGCCTTGCGGTTATCTTCGCGGGGCGTACTGACAAGGAGCTCTGCGTACGCGACTCAACTTGTTTCGTCTGTTTGTTGGTTCGCTAGGTTGTGCTCCAAACAGGCACCCTATGTGCCCGGCCTGGTCCGCAGCACTATAGGCCTATGGCTTAAAGTTGGCCAAAAAAAAGTAGTGCGCAGCGCTGAGATACTAGCGGTTCACAATAAAGGGCAGCAAAATTAAACGAGAGCCCACTACTCATATAGTATCCCAACAAAACGTGTCATGGCAGTTCGGTTCCAGGTGGAGCTCCAGACAGACCCGGTTTGTTTGTATGCAACGGTGCGCCGATGAAAATTAAAGCACAATGAGGGGCTCGCAATGAGATACATAAAAGGGGAGCCAACAGCCACTACCCACACAAATGAAAAAAAGGTGTGTGTGTGTGTGTGTGTGTGTGTGTTTGTGTGTGTGTGTTTTGGGGGGTAAGTTCATCAATGCGAAATGAATAATGCAGCGTCACTGGAAAAAGTATTATAAATACGAAAAAAAAAACACATATGCTGTCACGAAATCGGCGCACATTTTCATCAAGCCGGTACGGCGCGAGGCCCGGGCGGCGTCGCGTGGAAAGCATGGAGAAAAAAGCCCCCTTCCCCGCGCGGGAGAGCGTGTAGCTGTGTACGCGTTGCCGTCACCCTCTTTCCCATTGCCCGGGGAGGACGGTGGTTCATCGGACTGGAATACGCCAGAAAATTCAAGAATCTTCTATGGGACCTAGCCAATGACGACGCGCGGCTCGACGGGAGGAAGAGAGAGCGCTATAACCAGCAAAGCTAAGTGTGTGTGCGCGCTAGCTTTGACGCGTGCTAACAAACAGACGCGGCGCGCCCTATTTAAAGAGACCGCGCCGCTTGATGAGTCAGTCAGTCAATCAGTGTTTGCGACGTGCTCGCCTGTGCTTCGGCTGGTCTCCCGGGGATCACCCGCTGCTGGCAACCCCACGGACCTGCAAGGGAGCGGCGCTCGTCTCGTATGGCGGCCACATCGTGACTCTTGAGGGGTCGGACTGCAACAGTGCCCGGTGAACAATTTGGTGTTTGTTTATGTAACTCTCTCGTTTTTGATCTGTTGGAAAGCCTCTGTGTTATTGAATCATTCTGTAGTGGCATGCTTAGCGTTTGTATTCTGTGAACCTCTCGTCTGTGCATTTCAAGTGATCTTGTGTATTCCTTTGTATCGTCTCTTGCTGTACATAAATTGTGCTTTGTTTGTTACTTCTGACTCCGATCCTTACTCTGGTTTGAACCGGCGACAGCTGGGCACCAAACGGCCACCCCCTTTTGTCCCTACTAGGTAGCTGAACTCCGGCTGAGCTTGCCACGTGGGTCGAGGGCATCTCCTTAGCGACCGGAACAGCTATCTCCACTCACTCTAAGGGTGTCTTGGAGTGTGCGCCCGTTAAAGGCGCATCGTTAATAATACCCCCTAGTTATTAACGGGTGGCAATTATTCTGGCGTCCGCGACAGGACGTTTGGTGCATTCAAGCTCAGAGGATGGAGAACGAGTTGGAAGAGTTTACGAAGAGGTCGTAAACAGTGTAACAGCAGAGCGATAACGAGAGGTACCGCGCTGAAGCGGTTGTGTAAGGTTCTTTGAGAGTGCTATGTGTTAGCATTAGGCAGTTCAGATTGAAGATGAATCTCTAGGAGATTATTGCGTTGGGCCTAGAGGAAGGTCTGAAAGGAGCGGAACTGCGAGAATGGGTGGACCGAAAAGAAAGGGAGGTTCTCGAAGAAGCTGAGAAAGAAAGAGAGAGACAACGAGAAGAAAGAGAGAGAATGGCAAAGGAAACAAGCAGAGGCAAAGAGACAAGAACAAGAACGAGAGAAAGAATGGCTCAGGAAGCAGGCAGAAAAAGAAAAATAATTCTTAAAAGAGAGAGATATCCTTCTCAAAAAGCTGGCTGAATTTCGGCGTTTGAAAGGTATCACCGAGCCTCCGGAGGTTACCTTTCCTTATATTAGGATGTACAGTGATACAACCGAGTCGTCGACAGCCACCGGTGATGTAGAAGATAGCTCCAGCAGCCAGAATGAGTTTATGGAACAGTCCGTTCCCGTGACAGAAAGTTCAGAAAGAAAACACTTTTCTGGAGCTAAGATTTCTCAAGAAAGTGAGATTGTCCCCTCCAAGATGACAGGTTGCGGCGAAGCTGTGAAGGTAGTTATCGAGCCAGAAACCTCTTTCGTGTTTTCAACGCCTGAAGATGAAGAAGGGCAGGATTGTAACTCCTTATTAAATGACACCATGGCTGAGTGCATGAGTGACCGGGATGAGGAGCTTTCAAATCGCAGTGAGCACGAAAGCTTGGATGAAGGTGGCAGTGCAGATCCTAACCTTGAGGATTCAGAAATGGAAGAAAGCGAAGACTGCACTGTAATGAAAGGATTCAAGAAACATTTTAAGGAAATTTTAAGGAACGGGATGTAACTGAAAGTGGGGAGGGTGAGTCTCCAGTTGCAACTGAGCTCTGCTTCAAGAAAGTACGACTGAAGGTCGTAAATAAAAGAAAGAGAATGAAAAGGATTGAGGGACAAAAAAGTTCTCAAAAAGACGCTCCTTTTAATCAACAATCTTCTGATTATGCGGTTAAAACTGGATCAAACGTTCCTCGGCCAAAGGTGCGAATAAAAGTGGAAACGAAAAGAACAAATCCAAACCTGCCAAGTCAGACAAAGTCGACAGGGAAATGTCTGATAGAAAAAGAATGAAGAAGCGGCCGAACGACTGGATGCGCAAGCGCATGGAGAGCAGCCCCGACCGAGAAAGAATCAGACGGCCTGCTCGAAGCGCCGCTAGGCAAGGTAGAGTTAGTTCTGGCCAAGCTTCCGATGGGAAAGCAGAACTCAAGAGTAGATGGAGGAGCGAAATAAAATCGCGGATCAGAAATATCATTAGAACCATAAAAAGAGCCAGGACACGCGTAAGAAAGACGTACCAGTACTTCGTAAGAAAGGGAACTGGCGTGTTAGGTAGTTTGAGAGAAGCTCACCTGTTCGAAGGAAGAGCCACAAGCCGTTTTTGGAAATATAGGCGAAAGCATGCCCTGGGTTTATGCGCTTCACATTTGAATAGCTGTGCGTTTTTGTGTTGTTGATTCCTATGTGTATTCGACGGCAGTGTGTTGTCATGTTTGTGAATTTCATGGCATTGATGTATGAATTTTGTAATGTGTCATTACAGTTTGTGAAATTTGTGCAATATGTGTGATGTGAACATTTGCCCCATACAATTGTGAGCGCATGCATGTGCGCGCGATGTTCATGGTTGTTGTGAATATTGTGGGACAATATTCTTTAAGGGAGGGGCAGTGTCACGAAATCGGCGCACATTTTCATCAAGCCGGTACGGCGCGAGGCCCGCGCGGCGTCGCGTGGAAAGCATGGAGAGAAAAGCCCCCTTCCCCGCGCGGGAGAGCGCGTAGCTGTGTACGCGTTGCCGTCACCCTCTTTCCCATTGCCCGGGGAGGACGGTGGTTCTTCGGACTGGAATACGCCAGAAAATTCCAGAATCTTCTATGGGACCTAGCCAATGACGATGCGCGGCTCGACGGGAGGAAGAGAGAGCGCTATAACCAGCAAAGCTAAGTGTGTGTGCGCGCTAGCTTTGACGCGTGCTAACAAACAGACGCGGCGCACCCTATTTAAAGAGACCGCGCCGCTTGATGAGTCAGTCAGTCAATCAGTGTTTGCGACGTGCTCGCCTGTGCTTCGGCTGGTCTCCCGGGATCACCCGCTGCTGGCAACCCCACGGACCTGCAAGAGAGCGGCGCTCGTCTCGTATGGCGGCCACATCGTGACTCTTGAGGGGTCGGACTGCAACAGTGCCCGGTGAACAATTTGGTGTTTGTTTATGTAACTCTCTCGTTTTTGATCTGTTGGAAAGCCTCTGTGTTATTGAATCATTCTGTAGTTGCATGCTTAGCGTTTGTATTCTGTGAACCTCTCGTCTGTGCATTTCAAGTGATCTTGTGTATTCCTTTGTATCGTCTCTTGCTGTACATAAATTGTGCTTTGTTTGTTACTTCTGACTCCGATCCTTACTCTGGTTTGAAGCGGCGACAGCTGGGCACCAAACGGCCACCCCCTTTTGTCACTACTAGGTAGCTGAACTCCGGCTGAGCTTGCCACGCGGGTCGAGGGCATCTCCTTAGCGACCGAAACAGCTATCCCCACTCACTCTAAGGGTGTCTTGGAGTGTGCGCCCGTTAAGGGCGCATCGTTAATAATACCCCCTAGTTATTAACGTGTGGCAATTATTCTGGCGTCCGCGACAGGACGTTTGGTGCATTCAAGCTCAGAGGATGGAGAACGAGTTGGAAGAGTTTACGAAGAGGTCGTAAACAGTGTAACAGCAGAGCTATAACGAGAGGTACCGCGCTGAAGCGATTGTGTAAGGTTCTTTGAGAGTGCTATGTGTTAGCATTAGGCAGTTCAGATTGAAAATGAATCTCTAGGAGATTATTGCGTTGGGCCTAGAGGAAGGTCTGAAAGGAGCTGAACTGCGAGAATGGGTGGACCGAAAAGAAAGGGAGGTTCTCGAAGAAGCTGAGTAAGAAAGAGACAACGAGAAGAAAGAGAGAGAATGGCAAAGGAAACAAGCAGAGGCAAAGAGACAAGAACAAGAACGAGAGAAAGAATGGCTCAGGAAACGAGCAGAAAGAGAGAAAGAATGGCTCAGGAAGCAGGCAGAAAAAGAAAAATAATTCTTAAAAGAGAGAGATATCCTTCTCAAAAAGCTGGCTGAATTTCGGCGTTTGAAAGGTATCACCGAGCCTCCGGAGGTTACCTTTCCTTATATTAGGATGTACAGTGATACAACCGAGTCGTCGACAGCCACCGGTGCTGTAGAAGATAGCTCCAGCAGCCAGAATGAGTTTATGGAACAGTCCGTTCCCGTGACAGAAAGTTCAGAAAGAAAACACTTTTCTGGAGCTAAGATTTCTCAAGAAAGTGAGATTGTCCCCTCCAAGATGACAGGTTGCGGCGAAGCTGTGAAGGTAGTTATCGAGCCAGAAACCTCTTTCGTGTTTTCAACGCCTGAAGATGAAGAAGGGCAGGATTGCAGCTCCTTATTAAATGACACCATGGCTGAGTGCATGAGTGACCGGGATGAGGAGCTTTCAAATCGCAGTGAGCACGAAAGCTTGGATGAAGGTGGCAGTGCAGATCCTAACCTTGAGGATTCAGAAATGAAAGAAAGCGAAGACTGCACTGGAATGAAAGGATTCAAGAAACATTTTAAGGAAATTTTAAGGAACGGGATGTAACTGAAAGTGGGGAGGGTGAGTCTCCAGTTGCAACTGAGCTCTGCTTCAAGAAAGTACGACTGAAGGTCGTAAATAAAAGAAAGAGAATGAAAAGGATTGAGGGACAAAAAGTTCTCAAAAAGACGCTCCTTTTAATCAACAATCTTCTGATTATGCGGTTAAAACTGGATCAAACGTTCCTCGGCCAAAGGTGCAAATAAAAGTGGAAACGAAAAGAACAAATCCAAACCTGCCAAGTCAGACAAAGTCGACAGGGAAATGCCTGATAGAAAAAGAATGAAGAAGCGGCCGAACGACTGGATGCGCAAGCGCATGGAGAGCAGCCCCGACCGAGAAAGAATCAGACGGCCTGCTCGAAGCGCCGCTAGGCAAGGTAGAGTTAGTTCTGGCCAAGCTTCCGATGGGAAAGCAGAACTCAAGAGTAGATGGAGGAGCGAAATAAAATCGCGGATCAGAAATATCATTAGAACCATAAAAAGAGCAGGACACGCGTAAGAAAGACGTACCAGTACTTCGTAAGAAAGGGAACTGGCGTGTTAGGTAGTTTGAGAGAAGCTCACCTGTTCGAAGGAAGAGCCACAAGCCGTTTTTGGAAATATAGGCGAAAGCATGCCCTGGGTTTGTGCGCTTCACATTTGAATAGCTGTGCGTTTCTGCGTTGTTGATTCCTATGTGTATTCGACGGCAGTGTGTTGTCATGTTTGTGAATTTCATGGCATTGATGTATGAATTTTGTAATGTGTCATTACAGTTTGTGAAATTTGTGCAATATGTGTGATGTGAACATTTGCCCCATACAATTGTGAGCGCATGCATGTGCGCGCGATGTTCATGGCTGTTGTGAATATTGTGGGACAATATTCTTTAAGGGAGGGGCAGTGTCACGAAATCGGCGCACATTTTCATCAAGCCGGTACGGCGCGAGGCCCGCGCGGCGTCGCGTGGAAAGCATGGAGAGAAAAGCCGCCTTCCCCGCGCGGGAGAGCGCGTAGCTGTGTACGCGTTGCCGTCACCCTCTTTCCCATTGCCCGGGGAGGACGGTGGTTCTTCGGACTGGAATACGCCAGAAAATTCCAGAATCTTCTATGGGACCTAGCCAATGACGATGCGCGGCTCGACGGGAGGAAGAGAGAGCGCTATAACCAGCAAAGCTAAGTGTGTGTGCGCGCTAGCTTTGACGCGTGCTAACAAACAGACGCGGCGCACCCTATTTAAAGAGACCGCGCCGCTTGATGAGTCAGTCAGTCAATCAGTGTTTGCGACGTGCTCGCCTGTGCTTCGGCTGGTCTCCCGGGGATCACCCGCTGCTGGCAACCCCACGGACCTGCAATGGAGCGGCGCTCGTCTCGTATGGCGGCCTCATCGTGACTCTTGAGGGGTCGGACTGCAACAGTGCCCGGGGAACAATTTGGTGTTTGTTTATGTAACTCTCTCGTGTTTGATCTGTTGGAAAGCATCTGTGTTATTGAATCATTCTGTAGTTGCATGCTTAGCGTTTGTATTCTGTGAACCTCTCGTCTGTGAGTTTCAAGTGATCTTGTGTATTCCTTTGTATCATCTCTTGCTGTACATAAATTGTGCTTTGTTTGTTACTTCTGACTCCGATCCTTACTCTGGTTTGAACCGGCGACAGCTGGACACCAAACGGCCACCCCCTTTTGTCACTACTAATTAGCTGAATTCCGGCTGAGCTTGCCACGCGGGTCGAGGGCATCTCCTTAGCGACCGGAACAGCTACCCCCCCTCACTCTAAGGGTGTCTGGGAGCGTGCGCCCGTTAAGGGCGTATCGTTAATAATACCCCCTAATTATTAACGGGTGACATATGCAAGCTGTGGAATTAGAAACAGCGAGCTCTAAATTTCAAGCTAGAAGTAGAAATTAGACGAATTCTTGGGACATCGAGCGGCATTATTGAATTGGCATTACATTATTAATATTGCGGCGCAGTATGGATTCGGCGGCTCGTTGCCGTTACGGAAAATATCTTACTGCGGTTTTCCACACCTCACGCACGTTTTAAAAGCCTCTACTGTGCTTTTCTTAAATAAAGTGGTAATAAATGCGATCTGGAGAGTGTTTGCAGTTTCGTTCACTTAGTTTTCGTTTTGGTTTTTATGTAAACTGGAAAGTAATCTGAGACTAAATGAATTACATATCGGAAGTAATTGTAATTTCATGTGAATAATTTTCGGAGCCGTAATCGGTATTCTGTTTTTTTTTTTTATTCCTTTTGAAACGCAATTTTCCCGTGTTTGCATCCTAATATTCGCTAGGTTACGCGTGGCGAGAATTTTTATCACCGAGGCATGGTCCATATTATTATGGCTGGGACTGTACATACAACGCGCCAGTGCAGCGCTGACGCGATCGTCGTTGTGCCAGCCTTCTTGCCGGCTCGACTTCCTCGCTGCTCCGCTCGGACAGTGGAGACTGCTGCGGCGAGCAACCGCGTGACGATGCGATTGGCGAGAAAGCGAAGGACTGGTGCCCGCGTGTGAGCTTCGTCTCCCCGTGCCCATGCATCCCCACCTTCATTGGTGGTGGTCGGTGGTCGAGCGTCCAAGAAAAAAGGGGGCGGTAAAAAAAAAGTGCGTGGTGCAGAGTCTTCTTCTATACTCCCCACACTCCCGTTTGTGAAACGACGTAAAAAAGCCCCACCGCTGAGCCCGGCAGCTCTGGCCGGTACTCGTGCCCTCCCTTAATCGAGAGAGGGAAGGGCAGAAGAAAAGGGAAAGGAAGAGTTCACGGTGGTATGCCGCGTGGTGGCAGTTTGCCGAACTAAAGACCCGTGTCCCGGAAAGCTGGGCATGTTACTCTGGAAGAACTGCCTTGCAGGCCATCGCACCTAATACATCTTTGTGCTTCCCTGTATTTTGACAATTGTTATATTAATGAATTACTGAGGTTCAGGAGGCTAGTGATTCGAGGCAGGAAATGTTAAAGTTTCTGTGCCTCTGAATTTTTCACTAGCAATATTGAAAAACAAAAAGGTTATAGAGTAAAAGACACATTGACTGGAGGTGGTGCGTAAGGAACGTAGTTGAAATCATGGTCTATACACGGAATGTTCGAGACGAAAGCTTTTCTAGGCTTATGGTGAAAATCTCGCTTCGGCAAGATTTTTCTGCCAGATTTGTGAGCATGACTTCTAGAGTGAAATATACTGTGTCTTCCTTCTCCTGGGAACCAACTATGGAGCGTTGTGAGTTTTGATGCGTTCAACAGAACGCAACTGATTAGAAATGAATAAAAATGCTTGCTGCGCGAAGTATTGAATGAAATGATTTACTACTGGTTTGTATTGACTAATACTACTATATACTACAACCACTCTACTATGCTTTGCCATTCACCTATTCAGAAATACCTTGGATACCTTCTAATATCTTGTTCCGTTTTCAACTTCTTTAGCATTTCCATATTTGTCAATATTTTCACCTCTGCTTGTTTTAGCAGTGATGGTGTTGAAGCCTGAGGTTGTTCTTGCTATCGCGCACAGCGCAAGTAGGTAATCGCTGTAATGACGTCACACACGGACGCCTGACGTCTCTCGCTGGAGCAGCCAACTAATTCCTCCACAGACACCCTAGAGGGCGTGACGTGACCACGTGGTCTGTGTCGATGGCGTCGAGGTAGTCAGTCGACATCAAAATAATTTCGTCGAAGATTAGACACATTACTTTATTCAATGCAGACATGAAGATCTTGAGCTCTCTTACAAAAAATATGTATGATAATTTTATGTGATCGCTTTAAAGAATATGAAAGCCTTTAGAACGCATATGATCTATGTATGACCACACTTCCGATAATTGGTCCCCGATGTTCAATATAGTGTATTTTCATACAATGTATTTATACATTTTATAATTAACTTATTAACAATATATATGGACAACGTATCAACTTTGTTACAATAATTGGCCACCATTTTTAGAAAGAGTCATGTTCATACAAAGTACTCACGACTTGTGTTTTCATGCTACCCATATTTCAAGCTTCCAATAATACTGTGTATTTTATTAACTGTTCACAAGCTTGTAATATTTTGTGAAAAGTGTGACTGTTCAAAGAAAGAGATGCAAATTCAAACCTTCATTTATTGCAAAAACCATTGACACAGAAGCACTTGGTTTCCTACGACAACAATGACATGGTGCTTTTGACTTAGCAGCCAGAAAAAAAATTGTCATGCCGTCCCCTAGAAAAGAACTATGCATGCTCAAAACATTTCTGCCAATTTCACATGCTTTGTGCTAGCATCACACACATCTCTCTTCACTCGGATGCCTCTTTTTTCATACATATATGCTAACTGGTTTGCAACCGCTTCCTGAACAAACAAGTACTTACCAAACACTCTTAGCAGGTATAGACTACTGCTGCCTTCAGTTGTATGCTTTTTCATAATCTACATCATTCGAAATGTGGTTAATCACAAATGTGCGGGCACAGGAAACATAGAAGTGAAATTTACAGAAAATATGCATGTTAAATTATCAGGCAGTGAATAAATAGTATATACCCTTCTCTGCCATTTGTTGAGCAGCAACGCATCAGTATGTATAGATACTGTTTGGTGCATGCTACTTAGCAAGTGATGCCGCTACCCCTGTGTTTGCTCCCTTTTTCCAACTGAATGATGCCCATGTCTGCCGGAGCAGTGAAATACACGCTTAATAATTGAAGGCGCCCAATTACATCAAGCTTCTAGGGGAATGCAAGAGCAAAAATAAGAAATGAAGAAGTATATATACCTATTTTCCCCATGCCTTTTTTCCCCAGTCTGCTGCAGTATGTTTTCGTGAACGTTATTTCGTTCCATGAAATTCTGGTTGCGTTCGACAAGGGGAGCGCGATGTACCATCACGACAGGTCATGACATCACCAGGCGATTCATGCATATATGAAGATGACCCCGCATGAAATGAAAGGCGCCCGTGCGGCGCCTTTGATTTGCGGCTTCCTTGAACGCCGCAACACACAGTAAACAAAAGCAGATACAGAAAAGCAGTACAGCAGGCATCAGCGGCACTTTGAAACTGATTTACAGGATAGAGAAGGCGCAGTATCTGTCACGCGCCGTAAAGAATGAGTGGAAGGTGGGTGTGAAAGAAGAGAGGGGGATAGAGGTGCCGTAGTAGAAGGCTACGATCCTCCGCGCTTCCTCCTCATTGCACTCTAGTGATCCAAAGTGACGTCTAGATTTGTGCTTTCGTTCTTTTTCTTCCTGTCGTTTTGTCAGGTGGTTGGTATTCGAGGCGACGCATGGACTCGGATTCGGGCGTCCGCTTCTTCACAGCGCGCTGCACGGATCGTGTGTTTTCTTTCTTCATTGTAATGAAGACTGGAAGAGTACTGACCGTGTGCGTGGGCGCACATGCATTTATTGCCTGAGCATGACTTACTTGCTCACACGCGCGTCCACACACATGAAGCTTTGAAGTGGCGAAAAATAAATAGCTGTCAAGACTGAAAGTATCTTCTAAGGAAGCGTAATGGTCGGCGTTTGGAATTAGGTTTTGAAATTATACAAGATATTACTTAGCTTATGGACCGATAATGTTTCGTCACTAGCTGTTTCATATAAGAGGCGTAATTTAAGATGCAAAGGCAGTTTATTGAGCCAAGTGGGCGCGCACAGAAGCACTCAAATCTTTAGCACTACCTAAGTTTACGCTCGGGCCAAAGCAGTCCATACCTAAGTGGTAGGAAAAAAAATTAAACGAAAAGAAGCAAGCGTGCAAACCGATCTGTGCTTTGCCGACGGTAGCTCCAAGCCGTCACTAGTTTGAAACCGCACTTTCTACGTTCGATAGCCTTCCCGCTTCTCTTTTTATACTTTCCGCACTTCCAGGAAAGAAAAAAGAAAGCGTGCATGCTGTGTGCTGTGTGCTTTGCTCGCAGGACGGCTAGACGCTCCCCCTCCTCCAGCTCGAAGCTGCACTCCGATGGTCAAATGCCTCATTGCATCCTTCCCGCGCATTGGACTTGAAATTTCAACAGCTTGCAACCACGCTCTCACTCCCTCCAATAAAATGAAAAAAAAAATTCAATAAGAATAAAAGTAAACCCACAGGGCGCCTAGGAGTGGCGTAAACCCTACATCACTTTTGTGTCACGGGAATGCGCCTCCATGACCGGCAACAATATCCCTCCCTCCGCCGTCCCGGTATCGCTGCTCTACTGAATGGATGGAGGGGATACAGAAAACCTCGCCTTTGAAATGGGATGGTAGCTGCCAGCATTATGATCATTTAAGCGGTTGTCGCGTTGTCACGCCATCACCCGGATTGAATTTAATCGCTTCAGTAGCTTTTCTTATCGGCATCTCGCCTGTAGCTTTCATTCAGAAAGCGTTTCGCTGCGTGGGCTCCTTTTTCTGTAGCTGCCGGTGGCAGCAGTGAAGCGCGCCGCCGCACTATATTTGGAATTTTCACTTATGGTATCACCGCCACGCGGATACTTCTGGAAACGCCCGAATGAATGGAGTGGTAGCGGCAGAGGGCGCCCTGCATGCAGAGGCACCTCCCACCCACATCTATGCACACTGCTTTCAGAGCGCCATTCTATTTCGAGTGCAGTTTTTTTACTTTACCACATGTTAACTTAATTTCCACGAATGCGTTAACGCTCAAAATATAGGTTAAAAATAAATTTATTTGCCGAGTTTCGATTTTGTGTCTTTCGCGCAGCGCTAGAGTTGTGCGGCGAAAGAAGACATGAACCTGTATTCATAAATGCATACATGAACCTGCACAGTAATCACTGTTTATGGCAGAGTGAGAAGAAGGGCTGCAGGAATAAAAACGCTTATGAGCTGAATAGACGTGGTTGTTGTTTTTATGTTCCTTCAATCGTCACCGTTAGCCTGTGCTACTTATAGCTTCTTGCGTAATCAAGGTTAGCATCGAAAAAATTCAGGTTAGGGCGGTAACAGTTTCTTGTGCCATTTCGGCTCCGATTATTTTATAGAGTGAATCGCTATGAGCAGTAAAATTGAATGCACGTAAACTGTAAATTACCCTTGAGCGCAAAATTGTTTCATCGACAAACGCCGCGGCAAAGACCATACAGGTATTTTGCGAAAAATAAAATGTATCTTTACAGCGCGATTCATTTTGCCAATAATTTCAGTAAGAACTATCGCATGCGCACCAAGTTTGGAGGATGTACTGAATTTAAGACAACGTTGAGTGAGTACTGCGGGGAGTAGTAGCTTTTGTGGTACCCAGGAAGGTGTAGCAGTTATCGTTTTAAAACCAGAATTGCGGCGATTATCAAGTGACAATTGCTACTTTCTTCAGGGCTTGTTCACAATTTATTTCATGCAAAATCGATATCTACCTCTGGTGCTCCAAAAGAAATTAACATTGCCATATATAAACCCTTCGACCATCATTGCCACATTCCTGCTCAATGATTATACGCATTTTTAATTTCTAGGCAGCAAGTTGAAATCGAGTGAGAACCTGTGCCACAGAATACGAAAAATGCGTACGCCTACAAACGCGTGAAAATACACTTAACATTGAAATGAGCATCATGAATAAGATAAGAGCTATATAATTTCTGGGTATTCCTCTTGCTATTTGCGCAAACGTGTTTCCTGCCTTTCTTGTCAGGATTCAGAACCGCCTCAGTAAAAGCCGCAGCTGCCGCTTTATGCCCCCAGTAGTAGAAATGCTTTGCATACAAGACAAGCCATCCCTGCTTCAGGTGGTTTCTACTGCTCTCGAAATGCAGACGCAAAGAAAGCTTGTATGGTGACAACACAACAGTCAACATTGAGAGCTTTGGCGACGAAAAAGGCAGCTCTTAAATTAATTTTAATGCAGCCTCTGCCAGCGGCCCGCTACCGCCAACCAGCCCGACCACCTTTCGGGCAGCCATATTGGAATTCCAGTGGCGCACTCTGTAGATCGTGGAACTTGCGAATTGTTCTTACCGGAAAAGCACGCCCGGTGTGATGTTTTGCGAGCTTTTGATGAGCTTGTGAACTGGCAGTGCAGATAGGTGGTTCATAACCCAGCTTAAGATCGCGCGAGGAAAAAAACATTCGTCTATTACATCCCGAAGCCTTTTTAACACTGATTATGCGGTCGCAAACTGAAGGGATATGTCCGGAGCTTCAGCACTGCTGTTAGATAGATTAAATGTCACTGCAACGGTCATGACAAATTTATCGTAGCGCGGTCCAACATTCCTAGAAATCTGTCCGGCAGTGGCCGGCAGACCCGACGCTCGATAAACATGTATGCTTCAGTACCACTTTCTGTTTCCCACTGGTTGCATGAACTACCCTCGACACAGTATCGTGTGCTGTGCTGCTTATGTGAACTTTTTTTAAAGATTATGGTACTCGTCCTCACTAATTTCGATTTTTTTTTAAGAGTCAGAAGTCCAATTTATAAGGGCTACCTTCCGAAGCCCGTCATCGTTGGACTTGTTTCCACAGAGCTTGAAGGCGGAAGTTAAAGCGATTGCAAATGCTCATGTCCAACTTAACGCTAATCAATGATCGTACTCAAATTAACATCGTACGCACTAATTAATGAGTGTTCGTTGGTGTTAGATAGGTTGGCTGTCGGCGACATGAGTATAGAGATGACGAGTCTCGAAATATAACTGCGGATAACTTGGCTGCACAAAACGCAAACAGTATAGCTGCGTTATCTGTCTTACACGAGAGTGCAATCTGCCGTAATGTTTTTAGGCCGGGGCCACTTGCTACTCTAGAAACGTTGGCTACCGACCATACAGGATATTCTAAAATCCGCTCTGCTCGGTTTCATGCCTGTTCAGGCTGTGCCATAAACGGGTATACCGAATCCGGTATGAATTTAATATACAACTTTTCAATAGGGTCCTTCTTTATAGTCCAGTGTTCTTACGTTCTGCCGTTTTCTTCTATCAATAAAAGTGAAATAAATCCCCCAACAATCAAACCATCTGAACCACTTGTAATTGCGTCCTTATGAACTTTTAGACTTCAAAAAATACTAGACATCAAGCAGTCTTCATCCTTCTGAAATTTATATGGCAGCTATATATATGCACCTAGTCGACTGACTATACAAGCTTGCACATATGTTGTAGTCAATGTTCTTTCGTTTGTTACTCTAGAGAAACCTGAACACGTTCCCCGTAGCGCTTGTCAGAGGACGCGCGTATAGATTTCATAACTTTGTCAAATGACCGAAAATGTTTGCGCCGCTTTTGATGCAACGTTTTTTTTATAGTCCATCTACCTACTAAAAACCGGGCAATTTTATATTCAACTATCAGTTCAGTTCAGTTCAGTCGTTTAGTCGTGTCCGACTCTTCGTGACCCTATGGACCATGTCACGCCACGCTCTCCGGTCTCTCACTATCTTCTTAACATCACATAACTTCATCTGCAGTGCCTCGAGGATGCCATCTAACCATCGCGTTCGCTGCCTTCTCCGGCGACCCTCAACCTTTCCCAACATCAAATCTTTCTCCAGCGACTCCTCTCTTCTCATCAAATGACCAAAGTAGCTGATCTTTAACTTTAGAATTTGACCCTCCAATGAGCAGTCAGGATTTAGGTCGACAATATCGACTGATTTGATCTTCTGGCAGTCCAAGGAACTCTCAAGAGTCTTCGCCAGCACCACAGTTCAAACGCGTCAATTCTTCGGCGGTCAGCCTTTTTCACCGTCCAACTCTCGCATCCATACATCACAACTGGAAAGACCATAGCTCGAGTTATATCTTGGTTGGCAGACTAATGTCTCTGCTCTTTACTAGGCGGTCAAGGCTAACCATTGCTCTCTTTCCCAGAAGCAGGCGTCTCCTAATTTCATGGCTGCAGTCTCCTTCCGAGGTAATCTTGGAGCCCAAGAACAGAAAATCTGTCATGCCTTCCACTTCTTGTCTATTCATGCTCCAGGACTTGATAGGGCAAGACGCCATGATCTTTGTCTTTTTAATGTTCAGTTTAAGCCCAAACTTCTCACTCTCTTCTTGTACGCGCATTAGAAGTCTCTTGAGTTCCACTTCACTTTCTGCCATTAAAGTGGTATCATCAGCATATCTAAGGTTGTTGATGCGTTTTCCAGCAATCTTCACCCCAGCTGAAGACTCGTCCAGACCTGCCTTCCTTATGATGCACTCTGCATATAGGTTAAATAGGCAAGGCGACAGTATGCAGCCTTTCCTCACTCCTTTCTCGATCGGAAACCAATCAGTAAGACCATGCCCAGTTCTGACTGTGGCCTCTTGCCCTTCATACAGGTTTCTGAGGAGACAGATGAGGTGAATTGGAACTCCCTGCTGTGATCGACGCAGTCAAACGCTTTCGCATAATCTATAAAGCAGAAGTAGATGGGTTTCTGGAACTCTCTTGCTTTTTCCATGATCCAGCGAAGGTTAGCAATTTGGTCTCTAGTTCCTCTGCCCTTGAAAAGACCAGCTTGCACGTCCGGAAGCTCCCGATCCACATACTGCTGCAGCCTACCTTGGAGGATTTTCAACATCACCTTGCTAGCATGCGAAATAAGCGCGATTGTGCGGTAGTGGGAACAACCTTTGGCACTGCCTTTCTTTGGAATGGGGATGTAAACTGACCTCCTCCAATCCTGTGGCCACTGCAGGGTTGTCCAAATCTTCTGACATACTGTATACAGAACGTTAACAGCGTCGTCATGGTTGAGGCTTTGAAGCAACTCAGCTGGAATGCCATCAATTCCGCTTACTTTGTTCTTAGCAAGGCTGGATAAGGCCCATTCAACTTCACTCTACAGGATGCCCGGCTGGAGACAAGTAATCACCACCGTCTTATGTTGAGTTTGCACATTCGGGTCCTTCTTGTACAGTTCTTCTGTGTATTCCTGCCACCTCGTCTTTATCTCTGAGGCTTCAGTGAGGTCCTGGCCTCGTTTGTCCTTTATCACGCCCAGCTTAGCACAGAAGCTTCCATTGATATCTTTGATTGTCTTATACAGAGCTCTTGTGTTCCTTAAATGGCTGTTGTCCTCAACTGCTTGGCACTGTATGTTCAGGAAGGCATTCTTACCTCCCCTTGCTATTTTCTGAAAATCCGCATTGAGAACCTTGTATCTTTCTCTTTCCCCCATAACTTTTGCCATCCTTCTTTCCTCAGCTATTTGCAAAGCCTCTTCAGATAACCAGGTTGCTTTCTTGCATTTCTTTTGCTTTGAAACTACCTTAGTAGCAACTTCTTGTATTATATCACGAACATCAGTCCACATTTCTTCGGTCTCTCTGTCTTCTAGATCTAATTTTTGAAATCGATTCCTCACTTCCACAGCGTATTCTAGTGGAATTTGATCCAGATCACACCTGAAAGGCCTTCTAGTTTTCTGCGTTTTCCTCAATCGAAGCTTAATTTTGGCAACAAGAAGCTGATGATCGGTGCCACAATCGGCCCCAGGCCTTGTTTTTACTGCTTGTACAGCGCTTCTCCATCTCTGCCGGCAAAGAATATAATCGATCTGATTCCTGTACAGACCGTCCGCTGAAGTCCATGTCTACAGGCGCCTCTTGTGCTGTTGAAAATGTGTATTCGCTATGGTCAGGTTGTTTTCTTGACAAAACTGTACTAGCCTCTGCTCAGCTTCATTTGGCTCGCCAAGACCGAACTTGCCTATAATTCCTGATATTTCTTCACTCCCGACCTTAGCATTCCAGTCTCCTATGAGAAAACGACGTCTGATGATGGGGTGCGATCTAAAAGGCATTGTAGGTCCGCATAAAATCTCTCAACGTCAGCTTCTTAAGCTGTAGTGGTCAGTGCATAGACTTGGATAACTTATGTTGAAAGGGTGACCTTGGATCCGAAGTGAAATCATTCGGTCGTTTTTGGGGTTGTACCCTAGCACTGCTTTACCCATTCTTCTGTTTACTTTGAGAGCAACCCCATTCCTTCTCTTGAATTTGTGCCCACAATAAAAGACATAATGGTCGCCAGAGTTAAATTCTCCCATTCCGGTCAACTTGAGCTCGCTGATACCCTAGATATCAATGTTGAATCTGTCCATTTCTCGCTTGACGACATCCAGTTTACCTTGCGTCATAGATCTTACATTCCATGTTGCTATGTGATATATCTCCTTGCAACATCGGACTTTCCGGTCGCTTCCCGACACATCCACAACTGAGCGTCCTTTTGGCTTTAGCCCAGCCGCTTCATTCGTCCTGGAGCTACTAGGAATCGCCCTTTGTTCATCCCCAGTAACATGTGGGTCGCCTTCAACCTGGGGGGCTCATCTGCCGGCGCCATATCATTAATGGTATTGTGACTGGCCACAGGGTTTTCTTGGCAGGAAATACTGGAGTGGGTTGCCATTACCTTCTCCAGTGAATCACATTTTGTCAGAACTCTCTGCCGTGACCTGTCTATCTTGGGTGGCCCTACACAGCAGAGCTCACGACTTCATCGAGTTTCGCAAGCCCCTCCGCCACGACAAGGCAGTGATCCATGAAGGGGTATTCAACTATAGAGGTTACATAATGAAGGCTGTTCTATGATGGCATTATAAGGCGCAAATTTCTTTCAGGAAATATCTTGAAATACTAACCCATGTTTTTTTTTACAAATTGCTCCTTTGATTTGCGGGCGAATATATTGAAAACTTAGGAAAATATTGCCTAGGCTTTTATTATTAAACTCACTATTTGGCTTTGTATGCACCAATCTTTACTCTCAAGGATAACACTTCGAGTGTGTCGAAGCACTTGACGTGATCAGTGCCTTCATTGAGTGATTTACGATTATCTTTGGTCCATTAATGATTAAGTGGGAATGTGATTAAGGCTATATGTACCGGCGTAGTAGAAGATCACGTGTAGTTTTAGCGCTTTTATTTTTTATTGAACAATGACATCTCACAGCCCACGGTCACCTAGTATTTCTTTTTCATCTGAACAGGGCGGCCGCGGCCGGGATTCTACATGGGGACCCGGCTTAGCAGTTAGTCGCAGCTACCGTGAATTGGCAGTAACCACCGAGGCATATTTTGGAACCTGTCTTCGGTCCCAAGTATATCGAAGTGCAGTCATTGTTCGTTCATGGCTCTTTCTCAGAACTGCTCAACAATGTACAAAAAAAGAAAACGAAGCCAGCTCCCTGTTTCAGAGCTGTTCTGTGACGCACACGAAGAACGCATTGTGCACTTACATTGTGCTGCCATCGCATTGTTGAAAGTTAAACTTAGAACTCTCTATGCGCTAGCTGTCGCATTCTAGGAACAAAAGCAACTATTATCAAGACCCGTATAAGTGCTATTACCTAGGATCACGAACAATGAAGATGATCTTCTTGTTGGGGTTGCCCTAAATATGTTAAATATAAACCTACAAATCTTTGCGGAGATGTCAGGGAATATCAAGGGAGAATGAAACATCACTTCTATCACAAACACGCATGAAAAAACACAATGCAAATGAGACAAGCTGTACTTCTCAGGAATTGCGTAATTAAAGAGTAGCAGCAAAAGATTCCCAAGAAGTAATTGAAAATGATTCTTCGGACAACCTATTCCTGGCTGTGATCGATTCTAGAAGAAGCTTGAACTAATAGCTGTCGAATTTAAAGTTCGTTTCCTCGACCTTCATTCAATGGCCAAGCTGTAATGAAACAGTGGGAGCATGAATATAAGTTCAGATCAGTTCAGTCGTGTCCGATTCTTGTAATCCTATGGACCATACCACGCCACGCTTTCCGGTCGCGCACTACCTTCCTAACATCACATAACTTCATCTGCAGCCCCTCGAGGATGCCATCTAACCACTGCGTTCGCTGCCTACCCCTTCTCCGCTGACCCTGAACCTTTCCCAACATCAAATCTTTCTCCAGAGACTCCTCTCTTCTCATCAGATGAACAAAGTAGCTGAGCTTTAACTTTAGAATTCGACCCTCCAATGAGCAGTCAGCGTTTATGGTCGACAATATCAACTAATTTGATGTTCTGGCAGCCCAAGAAACTCTCAAGAGTCTCCGCCAGCATCACAATTCAAACGCGTCAATTCTTCGGCGGTCAGCCTTGTTCACAGTCCATATAAACGTCCCAGTTAATTCCCCTCTTCATGTGATAAATACAGTGGGAAAAGTTAAGTCGGAACGAATATCGGCACATTATTATAAAGAGCCATCAAAGAGAGTTTTGGGTACCTGAAACACAGAAGTGTCTAGTGCAATGTTTAAAACCATATCGCACTCCAAGGCTCTGTACGCTCTCCTTTGTGCCTATTTTACCTTAAGTCTTGATCCCAGCTGCAACATACTGTCGCGCTTTGCAGTGAACATCGTCTTCTTGATCAAGTTGCATCTTCACCGCTTCTTCATTAAGAAAAAAAAACTACGCCATGTACGCAGGGCATCAGCCAGAGTGTTGCCGAGGCCCGCTAGCATAGTGTCGTGCGAATCCTCCATGTAACAATACTCAGTGTGAGAATACTCGCAATGATTTCGCAATACTGCATCTAAACAGACTTAGGCGCACCCCTGGAACTGTTTAGTTCTCAAGCACACGGAACGTACGTGAAATTATTATATATTGGTAGGCCCGGTACTTCCTCTTTATTTCACACGTCTGAATACGGCGGCGGTCAGACCTGTGACGCAGCAGGGGGTGTTAAGAATCTCTGGATCCGCTGAACAGGCCGCAATTGGAAACTGACCTTGGCAACGTTTAATGCTAGAACCCTATCTAGTGAAACTAGTTAAGCAGTGCTGTTAGGGGAACTGGGCATGTACTGTGTTATCGAGGTTTACCAGAGAAGCGACAACTAGGAGTAGGTTTCCTTGTCAATAAGTATATAGCGGGTAATATAGATGAATTCTATAGTATTAATGAGAGGGTGGCAGGCATCGTAATTAGGCTTAATAAGCGGTATAAACTGAAGGTTGTACAGGCCTATGCACCTACATGTAGTTATGATGACCAGGCAGTTGAAAGCTTCTACGAAGAGGTAGAATCGGCAATGCGAAAAGTAAAGACGCAGTACACTGTACTAATGGGCGACTTCAATGCCAAGGAAGGGAAAAAGCAGGCAGGATACAAGGCAGTAGGTGACTATGGTATTGGTTTTAGGAATAGCAGGGGGGAGTTACTAGTTGAGTTTGCAGAGCGCAATAACTTACGAATCATGACGACCTCCTTTAGCAAACGGAAGAACCGGAAATGGACATGGAAAAGTCCTAACGGAGAGACTAAAAATGAAATTGACTTCATAATGTGTTCAACCCCCGCCATTATGCAAGATGTAGAGGTAATCGGTAAATTACAATGCAGTGACCACAGGATGGTGAGGTCCTGAATTAGCCTAAATTTGAAGAAGGAACGCAACAGATTTGTAAGAAAGAAACCCATCAACGAATTAGCGGTGAGCGGGAGGGCAGAAGAGTTCAGGATCTCGTTACAGAATAGGTATTCAGCTCTAACCGAGGATGACGACATTATTCTAGAAGCAAGCAACAATAATTTTTCAGAGATGTCATTACTGAGTGCGCGGTAGAAGTAGGCGTTAGGAAAGTTAGAGAGGATGCCGGTAAGCTGTCTAAAGAGACGAAAGATTTGATTAAAAAATGCCAGAGTATGAAAGCTTCCAATCTAACAGACCAGATCGAATTGGCCGAGATATCAAAACTAATCAATAAGCGCAAGGGGGCCGGCATAAGGAAGTATAACATGGAGAAAATTGAGCATGCTGTAAAGAACGGGGAAAGCCTTAAAGCGGTAAACAAGAAATTGGGCATAGGCAAAAACCAGATGTATGCGATAAAGGACAAGGCGGGCAACGTCATCCCGAATATGGACAAGATAGTCAAAGTAGCCGAGGAGTTCTATACAGATCTCTACAGTAGCCAAAGAAGTCAGGATAGTAATGAGATTGGCGGTAGGGAGAAACAGTCAGACTTTGCATCAGTGACGAAGGACGAGGTCAAGAGAGCACTAGAAACTATGAAAAGGGGGAAATCAGCTCGAGAGGATCAGATAACTACAGGTTTGCTGAAGGACGCGAGGGATATCGTGCTAGAAAATCTGGCCACCCTGTATACGCAGTGCCTGGTGTCATCGACAGTACCGGAAACATGGAAGAATGCAAACATTATCCTCATTCATAACAAAGGACACTCTAAGGACCTTAAACATTACAGACCAATCAGCTTACTGCCTGTTACGTATAAGGTATTTACTAAGGTAATCGCTAGTAGAATCAGGACAACCTTAGACTGCAATCAAGCAAAGGATCAAGCAGGGGTTCGGAAATGGTACTCTACTATCGATACCATCAACCAGGTGATAAAAAATGCTCGGAATTTAACCAGCCCTTATACATAGCATTCATTGATTACGAAAAGCATTTGACTCAGTTGAAACCTCGGCGGTGATGCAGGCATTGCGAAATCAGGGAGTAGACGAGCCTTACGTGAAAGTGCGGGAAGATATATATAGTGGCTGCACAGCAACCATAGTTCTGCATAAAGAAAGTAACAAAATTCCGATATAGAACGGTGTTAGGCAAGGAGACGCCATCTCCCCAGTACTATTCACAGCTTGCTTAGAGGAAGTATTCGAGACTTGGAATGGGAGCAGTTAGGGATAGGGGTAGACGGAGAATACCTCAATAATCTGCGATTTGCTGATGACATTGCCTTGCTAAGCAACTCGGGTGATGAACTGCAAAGAATGATTGATGACCTAGACAGGAAAAGTAGATAGGTAGGCTTGAAAATCAATATGCAGAAGACTAAGGTAATGTTCAACAGCCTCGGGAAGGAACAGCAGTTTACATTAGATAGCGAAGTACTGGAAATAGTAGGCGAATATGTCTACTTAGGACAGGTAGTAACCGCAGATCCGGACCATGAAAAGGAAATAACAAGAATAAGATTGGGATGGAGCGAATTTGGCAAGCACCCGCAGAATATGACTAGCAGCTTACCGGTATCGCTCAAGAGGAAGGTATACAACAGTTGCATCTTGCATCTTGCCTATGGGGCTGAAACGTGGAGGATAGCCAAGAGAGTTCTACTTAAGTTGAGGACAACGCAGAGGGCTATGGAACGAAAAATGGTCGGGTAACATTAAGTGGTAGGAAGCGTGCTCTGTGGGTCAAAGAAATAACTCAAGTTACCGACATTCTAGTGGAATTTAAGAAGAAGAAATTGACATGGACAGGACATGTAGTGCAAAGAGTGGATAACCGATGGTCGCTTAGGGTAACAAACTGATTTCCAAGGGAAGGAAAGCGTAGCAGGGGGCGGCAGAAAGTTAGGTGGGCGGATGAGATTAAGAAGTTCGCAGGGGTCAAGTGGATGCAACTAGCACAGAACCGGGTTAAGTGGAGAAATATGGGAGAGACCTTCGCCCTGCAGTATTTATAGTCAGGCTGATGATGATGATTATGATTATGAAAAGGTAAGATCAGACCGACTTTATATATTATGAAAGACTTGCATGCAATCCTTTTCAGCACTGAAAGATTAATGTAACGTATAAGAACTGCAGGATAGGCTGATTGTTTAGTGCGTTTAGCGACTGATTCTTAGGAAGTGCGTTTGATTTAGGACGCGGTTGCTAGTCATTTGAGAATACTAAACGCAAGGCTCCCGTGTACACTAATATCAACCGTTAACGAACTTGACAGCTTACTGGCGCAACTGAAGTTTCTTTCTCATATCTGTACGAACGTTCATATAATACCACGCTACTTATTGTCCCGTGAGAATCACTTCCTTCTAGATAAATTCGATTCATCTAGAGGTCACGGGTGGGTTCCTTCTACGGCACCTGTTATAATCATATTTACGCTCCAGCAAACACTGCGCATGTTTATGTAAGCACTCAGTGTATATAATAACTATTAATCATTCATACATTCTAGTTGAACTTACGGATGACAATTGTCTATTGCTACCATTGGTTTCAAGCACAGAGTAGATCTTATAAGAGATCGCACCAAGTACTATATCTGCAATATAAAAAATAAGTAGTTTTTCAGGCAACTGTGAAAAACGACAAGTGTTTAGAGTGAATACTTTGCTAACACCCACACATTTTGAGCAAAAAATATAAAAGCAATGGCAGCGAGAGTGGCGCCAAGCCTCACCGGAAGAGGAGGAGGAGGAGAAAACATTTATTTACGATGATATGATTGGGGAAGGGAGATGCGTTTTGTTGCAGAGCTGATTGGCAGACCTTATTCGGGGACGCCATTGGCCGCCGCCGCTACCCGAGCTCTCCGGACCAGGACACGCTGGGACTCCAGGTCCGAGCTTGACAGGGCCGCCTCCCAGCCCTCCCTAGTTGGCTGTTTTATTGCTTTTAGTTTTGTAATTTGCTGGCAGGCCCACACCATGGGGTATAAGTCAGCATACGGCCCGCAGAATTTGCACCTCGTTAATGTCGGCTCCATGTGTTTCAGTATGGCGGCATTTAGAAAACACCCGGTTCGGAGCCGTCTAGGGTGGCACTCCTCAGATCTGTCGAGACCTTTGGTGGGTCCCGGGAGGGCCCTCCTGCAGAGACGTAAAAAATTTGTAATGTCACATAAGTTATGAGCGGGATTGGTATGGTTGCCTCGGTAGAACCGGAGGATTGAGCGGCACCTCGGGGGAGGAACGCTCGGGCAGCCGCGTGAGCGGTCTCGTTCCCCTCAACCCCCTGGTGACCGGGCTCCTATATGATCTGTATTTACTAGTACCGAATCTGAATCTTTCGTATGAGCCAATAATATTATGCGGGCGAGTGGCGCTATCCTACGCCGCATGTAACTTTGGCAGGCCTGTTGCGAGTCCGACATTATGTAGGCTGCGTCGCAGTGGGTGGCGGCCAGTGCAATCGCCACTTCCTCCAACATTAGCGCGTCGTTACTTTTTACTGAGAGCCCGTTCACCTGCTTCTCTTCGTGCGCAACAGCAATGGTACAGATGCCATCCTCGGTGCGACCCGCTGCATCCACGTAATATGTGCCTGTCTTACTGCCATAGTTATTTTGTATAAATTTTGCCCTGGCTTCACGACTCTTCTGATTATACTCCAAAAATATGGTTTTGGGGAGCAGCTTACCGTCAAAGTATTTTTCCACACTTCCGGGAGGTCCACACTGTTTTCTAAGGCGGGGAGAAGCCCTAGATTGAGGTCTCGAAGGAATTGCCTGCCGGTGCTGGCCACCGACGGCCTAGCAATTTGGCTTATTTAGTGGGCCTCAATCAGCTCCCCTATCGTATTATGGATCCCAAGCTGGAGCAGGCGCTCTGTAGACGCTCTGTAGTCCTAGAGCCTTTTTTACCGCCGCGCGAATCATCGAGTCGAGCGTGCCACGGTCGCTCTTCCTCAGGTTGAGTTAGTGCGCCACGTACACCACACGACTAACGACGACGCCTGAACCAGGCGAACGGTTCCTTTTTCAAGAAGTCCACCGTGCCTGCCGGATATCCTGCCAATCATTCCACTAATTTGTTCTCAGGTGGACTTCAATTTTTTCAGGGCTGTGGCATTTTTACCCCGGTTATCAATTTGCAATCCCAATACGCGAAGTGTGCTCACCTCTGGTATCGGTATGCCGTTTACGTAAATGTGTATGTATTGTTCTGGGTCTTTATGCTTTGCAATGGGTGCAAAATTTCTGATTTATTCGGAGGGCTCTCTAGACCACACTCCCGAGCGTAGTTTTCTACTACCGAGGCGGCCTCTTGCAGGGCCTCCTCCATCTGCCCTATGTTGCCCCGGGACTACCATATGGTAATGTTGTCCGCATAGATGGCGTGGCGTACGCCATCCACAGCGTTATGCCTCGCTGAGAGGCCTATGAGGGCAATGTTAAAGAGCGGAGAGAGAACAGCTCCTTGAGGCGTTCCTCGCGTTCTCATATCAATGGGTCCGAATTTTTCATTGCCCAATCTGATATACGATTTTCAATGCTCTAAGAGGTTTTTTATGTAGCTAAAAGTTTTCTCATCGCAATTGTTGGCATTTAATGTTTGCAGAATTCTACTGCGTTTAACATTGTCAAAGGCCCCCAAAGATCCAGGACCAAAATAGCCATGTCTCCTGAACTCCCGAAAGGGGGATGAATGATTTCCCTATTTATTTGGAGCAGTACATCCTGCGCTGATAAATGTGGTCGAAAGCCGAACATAGAGGGCGGCAGCAGCTCGTGCTGTTCCAAATAATCAGACAGCCTTTGCCTCGCTACTGTCTCCATGAGCTTACCGGCGCAGGACGTGAGAGAGATTGGTCTTAAATTGTTTGTGTTTATCTTTTTACCTTGTTGGGGATGAACGTCACAATGGATGTATTCCATTCATTCGATAGCACTCCCGAGTCCCAGCAATCATTAATGTAGGTTGTAAAATCTTGTACAGTTTGATCATTGAGGTTGGCCAGAAGACCGGCCGTTATCTGGTCGTCTTCCGGTGTCGTTCCTTGCCTCATACTCATTAACGCGGCTTTAATTTCCGCGGCGGTGAATTCTGCATCTAATTTTGGGTGTTTCTCTCCAGTGTATTTCTAAGTTCCTCATCTTCGTCTACGGTCGTACATACGTATCTTTCTTTTAGTTTGTCGGCGACCTGTTCGTCCGTGCCTTTGAAGTCATTAAGTGCCCTTTTCAAGTTCCTGCTCTGTTCGCATTTTGATTTATTAGGTTCAATCTGGCACCTGAGAAGGCTCCATGTACTTTTCGTGCTGAAGAATTGGATCTGGATATCCAGTTGGTTTTTGCTAGAGACCACAATGAGGCGGAAACATACGCGTAGTCGCCGGAAGAGAGCTTCAGCAATTGGCGAGTGGATTAAGAGATTATGTTATCAAAGTGCTTAAAGATACCGACTTTGGCCTTGTGTTGCCAAAGAGATGCCAAAGTTTCTCCAAAACGAATATCTGCATTCTATGCACAAAATCTCGATGTTATGCACATAATATTGCGTTTGCTCTTTTTAGCAAGAAGCTTTATGCGATGCTTGAAATTGAGTCATACCATTGTCAAGTTTTTAAACCAATTGCAACTTTTACATTTTTGTCCCTTTCGAAGAGCTTGTTTTCACTGCTTGAGGGCTAATTTACAAGAACGGGTAACGATGTTCACGAATTGAAGCTTTTCGAGCCACGTTATTTAAGAATGTTGAATAAACTGTTAAACAGATCATGATTTTAAGCGGCCATTTAGTAGCGTCTAACGCTAAACTAAAGTACTGGAATACCATTTGATTTACCATATGTGTATAGAATATAGCAGGGCGTGAATCATGAAAGCAGAATGTGTTGTGTAGAAGTGATAACATTGGCAACAGGTACGTTGTCGACAATCTACAACATTCTAATAAAGGAAGGAATATAGTTCGAAAATCTAAAATGTGTTGGGTGACAGACGGGAAATTTTATGTTGCTCGAAAAATACATGTAGTTCACTTAACCTAATTCTGTTGTGGTATGTTTACGGGATGTGAATCTGGTTATGCACTACTGCCGAGATTACCGGATAGAGATATCTCTAGAGATCAGTAAATGCTCGAATTTCGAGCACTTACTGATCTCTAGAGAGATCTCTATCTGTAGTAAAGATTGAACTTCAATCTTTACTGTGCATTGCAAGTAGTGTCAAGGCTACTTCCATTCATTCTGCTTGAATTAGGCGGCGCTTACAAAAATGAACAATGAAATCATTTAGGCTTTTCATATCTCGCTACTTGGCAACGAATGTGACACTGAACCTTCCACTACGTCGACATGCAGCGATATTGGCAAACCAACCCGAAGTTTCCTCGTCGTGACTGCAGTGAGAGCTCCGCCCCAAGCAGCAAAATTGAGAAGCGCTAGCCGGGCGCGACAAATATGCTGCAAGACACGTCTAATTATAAACATAAAAAAAGCAAAGCCAATATTGCAGGTTCTTTTTCAGTCCCAAAGGTGAATGTGAAGCTGGTAACAAACGGAGCCGCATCAACAGTTTTCGAGACAATGAAACCTCAATATCAGGTGCTGTGAGGTGCTAGAGACTGAACGTAAGAAATTAACACACGAGGCGGCGGCACTTGAAAATAAAAAGCAACCCTAATTTAACACAAGAAAAAAGCGCGTACAAGCGAGAAAAGCAAAAAAAAAAAAAAACAACGCGCGCAAACAACAGGGACGGTGGTGCGTACGGTGGAGTTAGTGGTTCTGGGTGGGCCCCGAAACGAAGTGTCTGGTCAAAAGTTGCGTCTGCACCTCTTCAGTCACGCATCTATTTCCCGTACTTCAGATGGCGGGAACAGTTAGTTATATGGGGCTTAATGGCGCCTAAGCGACTACAGCTATTATGCGCTAAACACACGGCTAGATGTATGGATTACTATAGTTGCCTTAAAAATTGAATTTCTTAAGAAATTTTAAACTTGAAAAATGAACAAGTGCATGTTCTCCTAAAATCAATGTTGGATGAATTGGGACGTAATGATGGTAAAACACATGATTAGATGTATGAATTACTATAATTGCTGTAAAATATTGAATTTCTTGAGAAAAGTTAGCACTTCTGAAAATTGAACAACTACATGTTCTCCTAAAAGCAGCCCTGGATGAAATTGGATGTGTATGGTTTCCACTATCGTTGGGGCGATAGTGGAATTTCATTTGTTATGATGAGGTCATGGCATTTTTCTTCGAACCGAAAGAAGGTGATTTTATTGCATGGGCTTGTTGCTGAAAACAATTCTGATGGAAATTTTGTGACTATGAAATAACTGAGATGGTTTAGTTCAGATACGATTTTAAGGACATAAGAAAAGTTATGCAGTTCTTCGATCTTGCAAGGCGGGTTCATTTGTTTCCACGTAGAGGCTGACCATTGGAGAAGATCGGTAAGTAGCGGATGCCAGCCGTAAGCCAAGATTATGTATTGGACCAAGTCGTTTTAGATAAAATGGCCGTGCGGAAAATATATTATGCACGCATAATCGAACTTGGTCACACCAGAGAACGATGTACATGTAATAGACAAGCTCTGCCTGATCCCCAGCGTTTTCTTGACAGCACGTTCAGTATATTTAAGGCCAGAGCTATTTTTTCTTTATTTATATTGTTTGTATGTGGAAGGAAAGTTATTATCTGTCGAACGTTACACCTAAAAATTTATGATCTTGTTTGACTGGTAGTTTTTTATGGTTCAGGTACAATGTAGGATCAGTTTGTAAGCCTTGCTTTAGTGAGAAGATAACGGCTACATATTTCTGTGTGGAGAATTCGAATCCATTCTGTCCGTCCATTTGACAGCTTGTTTATAGACATTTGTATTTTTCGCTCACCGGTTGATACAATGGAGAAAGTGTGCGCTAATTGGTGGTCATCTACGCAAACTTAATACATTATGGATATCAGAATTACATTCGCTATGGAATTCATTTTTCACAATTAATAGTGTTGTGCAGAGAATACACCATTCTACACCAGGCTACACCATTCTGTTGTATAAGAGCCGTAGAGAATGTCGCACCTAGACGGACTCTGCTGTCAGGAAGTCGCTCAAGCTGTTCAGCATACTGCCGCCGAAACCTAGGTAAGCTAGGTCATGGAGGCTACCGAACATCTATATCGTGTAGTAGGCCCTCTCAAGATCGAAGAACACCCCAATACAATTCTATCTGTAGATAAACGCTTCCCGAACTGTGTTTTCGAGGCAGACCAAGTGATCAGTTGATGAGGATGCCTTTTTCAAGCCAGCGATGATGTATATCTAGTAGCTGCCGGCACTCAAAAACAAAAGTGAGTGGGATGTCTTCTGCGCTTACAAAAGAGTTTGCGATAATGCTGGCTAGTGCTATTGGTCTGTAACTGTCAGGACTTGTAAGCGGTTTTCTGGGTTTCACAGATGGTACTATTGTAGCTTTTTCTATGCCTCAGGTATTTTATCAGTTATTCATATCTTATTAAAAAATTTCAACATGCAATAATGGCAGCTTCGAGTAGACGTACAAGCATGGTATAATGTACGTTGTCTGGGCCTTGTTCTGTATTTTTACCACAAGATAAAGCTGCATTTCATTCCTGTAATGCAATTAGTTTGTATTCTTCATTTTTGCCTGCACAAAAAGGAAGATTTTGTACTTCTACTATTATCTTTTGTTTTAGAAATATTTCTTTATAGTGTGAATAAGTCGAAACTGCAGAGAAATGTTCGCCCAATATGTTTGCCCGTTCTTCGGGTGTTCTTTTTGTTCCGGTTGTCGTCTACATTGGAAGTTTATACGGGATATAATCTCCAGGGAACTTTTGAAACTGCTCCTACATTTTGTTTGGGAAAAATAAGCGGTTTTTGGACGATAAATAGATATGCCATGAAGTTTTCTCCGCATTTCGCCAGATGTCCCGCCCTCTGGCTCTTGCCTTTTTAAAGGTAATCAAGTTCTCTGCAGTTGGGTAACGACGCAGGATGCACCACGGCTTTTGTTTCTTTTGGCTGCTTTGCATTCCTCCGTATATACTACATTGTACTTTCTCCTTGCATGTTCAGACGTTTACGGGATCGGTACTAAAGCTACTGGTAATATGCATGTAGAAAACATTTAATTTATTTCGTCTGTGGGTAATCTGTAGAGTAATGTTGTTCTAATGTGGCATTTGATTGGAAAACTGACCAATCAGCGAGATGAAGCTTCCAACGCCGTGGCCTTGATGGAATGATAGGTAGAGAGCACGGCAATTTTAAAATGGCGAGTACATGATCATGCTTGCTATGGTCATCTAAAACATCCCTGTTAAAATGGTTAAAAATGGATGGTGATGAAATAGCTAAATCAAGACCGCCCATGCTGCCTGAGCTAGGGAAACAATATGTCGGCTTTCCAGGGTTCAATAGACATATGATACTTGACCAAATAAATACAATTTTCGCCCTCTCGTGTCGGTTCGTTCACTCCCTCAAAAAGAATAGTGCCCAATAAAATTCCCAACTACTACGTATGGTTTTTGCAAATATTGAATAAGGTCTCATGAGTCACAAACTGAAAATGTTAATTGTGGTGGTAAGTATAAGCAACAAACTCCGATTGTTTTTTGGCTGACTAAGTTGACTGTAACAGCTTCTAGGCTTGTGTTCAATAGTGTTTCCCTTACAGGGACGTCGCCTGGTGTTACGATAGCGATGCCTCTAGAGAGTCGGCTGGCCTGCTGCTGAGCTCGTAGGAACGTTTTATATTTTTTCAGGATGATTGTGTATTGTGGACTAAGGTTCGCCTCCTGGAACCATAAAGGAAAAAGTGCCATCGACTTTAGTATAGCTGTGATATCTGTATAAATGTTAAGCTAGCCTGTGATGTTCCAGTGTATTTGTTAGTGGTATGGTGGGGACTAAAGGTTATTTCTTTTCTGGCTGGGTCACTCTTAGTTTTCCCTTGCTTTCAAGCGAGTGCCATCGCCTATGCATCACAGTTGTGGTGAGGATGATGTTCATCGCCTCACTCGAGGCGCTGGAGGTCCGTGGTGTGGCCATGGAGGAACGATCTTCAGGCCTCCCTCTGCTGAGGGAAACGTTGCGGACTCCCAGCTGCACAGCCAGCGGGGAATCTTTTGGAGTTGGCCGGACAACCTTGGCTGCTTGTGTCTGCGATTGACTTTGATGGGCCTAACAGGATCCGACGACGCCTAGATAGGTACCATGCTTCGGTCTTGAGCTCCACCCCTGCGCGCCGTCTCCGCTTAGTCTGTCTTGGCCTCGAATACAAATATGTTTTTGGTAACTGTTTCGTGGCTTCTGTGAAAGAGAAGTTTTCCTTTGTTTTGATAGTTTTATGTATTTTTATTTTTTTTTTAATTGGAAAAGACCTTGAATAAGCTGGGTGATCCGAATTGCGGTTTGCACGGTGAGAAACCCGAGAGTCACAGTGGTTGGTGATGTGCTATTTCAAGGCACATTTTGCACAGGTTCCACTACCACGGCAGCTGTGTGATGCGTGGCCATATCTCTGACTTTTGAAACACATCTTCGGGGGTTGGGTATGTAATGTCGAACTTCTGTTTTTAGGCACCCGAATTCTACTTTTTCAGGGTGTGCTTGTCACTAGTGAGATGCATAGTCGGTATTTCTTTGTCATTTTTTCGGAGAGTGATTCTTTGCAAATTCACTACATTCTGGTCGGCACGACCATCCGACGTTTCTTTTAAGGTGATGTGGAGATCTCTGTCGGAGATTACGCAGCGGACAGTGTTGAAAGAACTATGGACAGTTATATTCACAGGGACTTTCCCAATAGGCTGAATGTTCATCAGCTTTGAATGTTGTGGTGCGTCATTAAGTTCAAGCAGCAAGTCTCCGCTGGCTATCTTGGTGAGTTTGTATTTTGGGCCCAAGGCTCCTGTCAAACTCAAGCAGCAAGTCTCCGCTGGCTATCTTGGTGAGTTTGTATTTTGGGCCCAAGGCTTCTGTCAAACTCTTAGATACTAGAAAAGGAGACAGAATTGGGGCAGGTTTTTGATGATCTTAAGAATGAATCACGTGATATTTAGAAAAGACCTTTGCTTTTGTTTTGCTTTTTGAAAACTTCAGCGGTTATTTTGGTCCGCCTCCTCATGTCGGGGGATAGGTTTTGGAGGAATTTTAGGCCATGAGATTTATCTGTTCTTCGACCGCAGCGGGAGACCAAGCCTGGCCACTCACGTCGCCAGCCAATACACACAGCAGAAATCTTCTGTCCCTGACCGCTCGCTTCGTGTTCTTCCGCTCAGCCTCACTCTCCACGCGCTCCACTCTCTAGGTGCTGCTTTCACGTGGAACGTTTTCGATGTGACACGCCTTCATTTTCTTCCCTTGTTTTGCGCTGACGCTTCCCAGATGCCGTTCGGCCAAAGGAAACACAACGCTTGTTGCTGAATTTAATAAAACCTGCGCGAGAAACATGCAGGAATTATGGTAAAATGAATGTCACTTGGATAAAAATTGCCTGGTCAGTGCTTATGACGAAATGCGTGGGGGCTTTAAAAATACTAGTATCGGCTACTGAACGATGTGAGGACACACGATCTAGCTCACCACTATCCTTCTGGTGGGACTCTTGTCATTTCATGCGTTCAGGCTCTCATTCCTCTTTTGTATTGCGCCGAAATTTCTTGTCAACAGAAATCACGTTTGTAACCAAGTACGGACCACTGGTCAGGGGACCATTAGGAATCTGCAGCTTGGAGTTTTTTTTTGGGAAAAATTCCTCACAGCAAGCAACGAAGAAATCCGGCTTGAGGCCTAAATTACGCCGATCGTATGCAACCTTGTGCCGTGTGCGAAAGGGTAGCTATGAAAGCGAAGAGACGAAGATGGATGTCTGCTCCCGTGCATTATCGCCTTCACGGTGAGGACAAAACAACGCACTTTTTTGACATGCACTCTCCATGCAATATACGTACGGCAGCAAACAGAAGCAGCCTGCTTGCATCAGCGTCTACCAGTCGGCCTGCACTGACATAGGCAGCGTAACTAACTGATATATTCGATAACAAGTGTATCCAGGAATTACTCTTGTGTGTATTATATTGGTTACTTTCCCTTTTAGCATGATTTGTATTAGGTGCGTGCTTGACGCTGTGTAAGCCCCCAGTGATATTCAGTAACAATGCGATGAAACACAACAGCTTAGGCCAACTTGATCCGTTAGCGGTTCTCGATGGTCTTGCTGTGGGTTGCGCAGGAATATGCGAAACCCGTGACTCAAGTTTTCTCGCCTGTGCGAAAACCTTTTGAATATTTTGGCTGCGATAGTTCAAACATGAATATTCGCTTGTAGTCTGAGTATTGATTATGTTGAGCACTCAACGTATTTTTAAGTTCGACTTTTAAGGAGATGCCTTTAATTATATCGTTATTCTTTCGCAATGCCTCACGCAATAGCCATATATGACCTATATGTGAAGGCGACATGCACTGTGGAAATAACGAAACCGTTCTTCATTATTGTATGAATCAGTAATCTTTCTGAAACAAGGTTGACAGTCCTTATATTTGCCTCGAAACAAGCTACTACCGGACTCTGAAGGCACTTCATCTTGTCAGGCATCTAGGTATTTCAAAGCTTTGGGTGTAATCGTGTTCTCTTGATGACTGGAATGCGACGGGCCGCTGCTAATTATCCCATTTATGCGCCAAGTCTCTATGTTTTGTCTTCAATAGGAATCATCCATGAACTGCTATATCACTTGTGATGTTGTGTTCAAGGCCACCTGTGCACAATTTCTAGGCTTGGAACATTAGGCAGCATTGTTCTACGCAAAGGCATAAGAGCCCGGAAGACGTATATGGCGAAGTGCGTGAATGCATGCATAAGCAGGGCATTGGCATCCAGCAATAGTTTAGTTTGAGATGTTATTAGGACCTGCACTGTAAAACCATTTAGTACTTTCAAATTACAGGCTTTGTGTCCTTTTGTGCATAAACTGAATTTGCTTCATTATTTTTTTTACGCGAAAGGTTACGCGAAATGCGAGCGTTTGCTTTCTGTCGTGTCACGTGCCACACCTTGTTCCGTAGGAGCTCAGCTAATCTCGTGCGGCTCCCGTCACCGTCCAGTGCGCCAGTGTCACGATGCGTTCGACCTTTGAGATCCAGCCGGTTGCACTTTGCTGAGGATTTCCGTCGTACAGCTGCATTACAGCTGAAGTGTTACCCGTAGAATGGATCGGCAGTGGTGGTGCGGCTACCGGAGTCCTCGTCAATAAAGTGGCCAACTGCAGTTACGTTTTGCCGATCATAGCAAGTAGGGCTGCCATATTTTGCGTGTTGTCGCTGGTGGCGCAAGTTTGCTGTATGCTGCAACTCTTGTTCAGCCCCGTGTCGGAGCGAGGGAGATCCCTACTGTCACTTGCCGTTTGCTGCGGTGATGTCTCCGTAGCTCCAGCTCTCGTGCACTCGGCATGAAGGGAAACGGTGGCTGGCCGCGTTCGGAGCTCGTATCGTTTTCCGCTTGTGATGAGTCAGCTGGGTAGCCATGGCCGCTGCAAAATGTGACCGCCTGGGCTAGCTACGTTCGTAAGTGTTAACCTCGGCAGGATCTCATTGATGGACAGCGCATCCAGGTATGCCTGCCTGTCGTAATTGCTAGCAGCCTTTCTTGTCACTGGCGTATTTATTTCCGAGGAGACTCGATGACAAATGTTATCCTCGATGAGTGGTGAGACCAGTTCGTCCTTGCTTCCAGACCACGGCAGGTCACGTAGTTTCAACTCATACGCAAGCTGCTTTTTTGTAGCTGTGGCCAGGAGGTTGCGTTCGACAGAAGACAGCGTGTACACAATCTTAGCGTCTGAGTACGTTTATGTGACGAGCTCCAATGGGCCGTTGCTTCTTCGGAAGTTGCACTTGACTGACATCCTGTCGACTGTTTCATGTTAAGGGCCTGTCATACTAGCGCGACACGACACCGACGCAGATCCGACAACGACAGCAACAGTTGGCCAACTCGTCGGCCGACCGTATCTGTGGCCGATAAAGCTGCCACACTAGGTCGACGACGACACCAACACGACCGAAAACCAAATGTATTCCCAGTGTGACAAGCTTTAAGGCCGGGGACACCGACAAAACTATTCTGCCGACTGTCGGTGGCCGCGTCTTCGCGAGATTGGCCGCAGAGCAAAAACTTTCTCGAAACGCGAAGCCGAATCTGTACACCGCGTCGACGGCGAATATTTTTCAGCACTAATATACGTAAAAAATTAGTACAGTTACATCATCACTGAACAAAACGCAAGCGTGAGCCACCAAAATACTCGGGGTCGCTTAATGCACGTGGAATATCAACGGCAGCGTTTGGGGCGAGTGAATACGGTGCGCATAGATTTGCGGTGCCGTCGAGACCGTGAACAATCTTTCCGCGTTTCAGAACTGCACAGAATAGTCCCAAATGGCCATAGTACGTGACAAAGAAATGATAAAAAGTAGCGATTATCTTCCTGAAGCCTGCCTAGAGCTGCCGATCCTCCTGCACTTCGATTGTTGTGTTCACAGTCAAAACGTCTAGTCGCTGCGTCGATACTTCACAAGCCGATTTCAACGCTACGTTACGCATCACGCAATGAAATTTCTTTCCATATTTCAATGTGTTTCAAAGAATTATAAGCGCAAAAAGCGCCGAAATTGTGTTTGAACTTTACAACAGAACCGGCAGCAGTCGTGGTCGCGCCAACGTTCCTACTGTCTTTTCGACTTTCACACTGCAAGACAGCATAATGCACCACACAGAAGAGTAGGGATGAAACACAGGAGAGGCACACAATACGCACATACACATAAACAAGGACAATGCTGCACTGACAACTGATTATATCTTACATTACCATGACTTCCTTCTCCACTTCTAAGGACACACACCACTTCTTTTTTTACAGTCCTCCCAATGATCTAAAAAGTCTTTTTGCTTCTTCGACCGGAGAACGGAAGCATGCTAACGCAGTCTTCACTAGCTAAAGATAGCTCCCAAGCTTCAAAAATCTCTCATTAATCTCTCCTTGTTCTTCCTCAAACCTGCTACTTCGTTAAGTTCAGTTGAAGACATTCCTTTTTCATAAAGAGTGCAGTCCTTGCAGTGTACCGCAAGGTTAGTCCTGGACTTATCCAATATCGTTGAGGCATGTTCTCTAATTCTATCATTTATGCATATTCAATTCTGGCCAATATAATTCTTGCCACTCAGAGTATTTTGTTCGATGCGGCTGTTTTGCATCTCGATCGATTGTCATTCCCATTTGCACGGGCACACATACTTCTAGCTTTGTTGGGAGCCGTAGGAATTATATGAGCCGCGTACTTCTTCCCAATTTTCATCATGTTGTGGATGAAGCCATGGATATAGGGCCCCAAAGAGCTCTTCTTGCTCGGCAGCAGATGTCCATTCTCGGTCATTTGTTTATTTTTCTGTGTCAACAAGCTTTCAGCTATTTGGCATACGAATTCATAAGGAAATACTGCGTCTATAAGCCTTTCATACTGGTTGAAGAAATTTTACCTACTAGTGTGATGACATGATTTCTTAAGAGCTGAAAGCAAAGTAGCCCTCGCTATGCCTCTCTTCACTAGAACTGCTAGAAACTTATCTTAAGTCAACTGTTGCCAGCAATTAAGTATTACTATATGCCCAAAAGAATGGAGTTTGTATTGGATCAAGGGTGGCACCAGCCTTGAGTGATGTGTGCCTTGTAGCTTGTGATAGAAGGATAAAGAAAGAATTAACAGACAAGTGTTTTGTTAAGGTCGTGCGTTATGTTCACTTTTTGGTGCTTTGTGAGTGAAGTGACAGAAGATTCCAGATACATTTTTTTGTACGCAAGTTTTGTATAAGGCATATTATAGCACCTCATGTAAATGGTTTTCCGTGAGGAACCGGAGCAGGCTCCTGCTTTTAGCGTTGTCGGTGAGCTATTTAGAAATGTCCTCATCCCTTGTTGTGGTTAGTTCAACTTCGCGCAGAATCTGTGTCCTTGATGCCCTTGTCCCTGCACAAGCCCATAGCAGGTGGCGAACATCCACTTCTGCGTCTGGTGTGGAACACTTCGGGCATGTGGTTGGTGCAATGTCTGCTTGCGATTCCCATCGGCATTTTACCTACGGGTTAAGAGCTGCCCCAGCTCTTATTCTACGGGAAACCTCCTCCAATCTCGTCAAGTTATGAGGGAGTAGGAATGTACACGGGGGAAAGAGGGCACTTGTACTTTTCCTTAAGAAGATGCTAAGACGGGAACAGCGGTGCGGGCATCGAATGGGAGCCTGGTGGGGGGCGCATTATTGTTTGGAACTTCGTGTGTGAGGTGGTCAACTTTTCTCTGCTCAGCATCGTCTTGTGTCCAATGTATCTGGATGCCTATCTTTGTTTTTTATTAACTGCGTGGATTTCCTGGGTAACACATAGCGTCTTCATCACTTTCTTCAGTTGTTTTATGGCGGCTAAGGAGTCTGTATAGATGTGGGCTTCTGTTATGGAATCTGTTTTATTTTTGGCCTTCATAGCATCGCGGATTGCATAGAGTTCCATTACAAGCGGGTCCGGGTATTCTGAAATATATTCTTTATGTACCTTTAGTTCGCTGTGTTGGACTAGTAGCCGCTAATCTACCGCCATTTTCTATAACTGATGCGTCCGTGTATGCAATGCAGGTACCTGGAAGTGTATCAACCAGAGGTCTAGATGCCTGATTTTCTTTGCGACGAAGTCGAGTGGTCTTGTTTGTCGTAATAGTCGTGAATTTCCACGGAGGGGGGTCAGCCACTGGTGGTGTTTGAACTGCCACTTCGTTGTATACGGATGCTATGGGCGTAACGTACTTTCGCTTTATATCCCTTGTTGCCTCTCGTTGGTCAAATAATTCTGTCAGCGTCTTTATCTGTGCAAACTCTTGGATAATAGGGATAGGGTTAAGTTTTGGTAAGGCCGTGATAATGCGCATTGCGTTTCTATCTATTGTTTTCAATTTCGCCCACTGCCGCCTCCTGAGTCTTTGAAATTTTGCCTGGTATAGTATCCTCGGCTGTCCCACCGATTGTACAAGACATCTTGCCATGTCCGCTCGAGCTCCTCCTCCCCTAGACGAAATGCGTTTTATCAAGTTTAAGGAAGTCGCAGCTACTTTTTTCACCTTATGAAGTTATTGTGTTCCTTTGCCGGATTTGTGAATTTCTAGGCCAAGAACTCTCAACTCGTCCACCTCTTCCAATGCCTGATTTTCAATCTTTAGGGTGACTCTTTGCGTTGCCAATTGTTTTCTTCCATTCTCGTTGGCAACATGAATGTAACTGGACTTTTGAGGTGATAATTCCAGACCTGCATCTTGCACGTACTCATCTATGGTATTTAAAGCCTCTTGCAGATACCGATTCTGTCTTTCAAGTTGTATATGAGCAGACCAAATCGTGACATCATCTGCGTATATCAAGAACAGCACTTCTGGTATTTTAGCTAACTTCCACGACAATGGGATCAGTGCGATATTAAATAATAAAGGTGCTGCTAACACTGACCCTTGGGGCACGCCTTTGTTCAAGGTGTAATTGCCAATTTGCTTTCCGTTTATCAGGATATAAAACGTCCCGTCCTTAAGCAGATTATGTACTGCTTTTATAAACTGCAAGGGAATGCCCATACATTCCATGTTGCTAAGAATCTTGGCATGTAGCACATTGTCGTATGCCTTCGCCACGTCGGTTGGCCACTACTGTGCGCACTAGGTGGTTACAAGGCGACACGTGTAGTCCTCTTCAGCGAGCATAGCCAGTCTATTTTCTGTTTCAAGGTTTGTTCGGAACCCAATTTGTCGAGCATGGTATTTTTTATTACTTTCCAACCACCATGACAGGCGGGTGGCTATCATCTTTTCATAGATCTTGCAAATTGTGGGTGTTAGCGAGATAGGCCGCAAAGATTCTAGGCTTGTGGGAGGTTTTCCAGTCTTTGGTATTGTTACCACCACCGAGTGTTTCTAGCCTAGTGGAATGCCTCCTCCTTGCCATATCTCATTTACCACATCCAACAAGCCGTCAACTGCGGCTCCTTCTAAATTCTTGAATACTTCATAAGGAATGTCATCATGTCCAGGTGCAGTTTTACCGTTCGCGTCTTCTATAGCAGCCAATCACTCCAATTTTGTAAATGGTAATGTTATTACAATTTATCAACCGCATCCACTGTCGGTGAAGGCGCCGGATAATGTGCGCAGCTCGGGAAGAAAAGGGCAGCAGCCTGATCTGCAAACTCCTCTGGTGTAAGCTGTAATGCGAGTCTGATACTTTCTGCATGATCTTTAACCTGTCGCCTCTTTTCCATGCCATGGAAAGTCCTCCAGAGGGCCTTGTTAGTCGTCCCTGAGCCCAAACGACTGCACCGCTCATCCCATCTCCTATGAGTCACTGTTTTTCATATCGGCGTGCCTGTGCCGTCACTCTGTTTACCTCAATTTTTCTTTGCACGTCTTCAGGATGGCGGCCAGCCTGTATCTCGGCCCGTTTTCGGCGTGCCCAAAGTTTAGTGGTGCAGGTCGGGAGTTGACTGATCTTCGTTCACTGTAGTTGTAATGGTGTGATCGTTGAGTACCGTTTGAAGGGTGGCAACGAGAGTATTCGGGCTAACGGAATGCGTTCGAGTATCCTGCCGTACACCATCCCAATGTGTAACAGATGCTTTCTTTCGAATTTTCTTCATATGTCCCAAATTAAGACAAATACTAATGGGGACATGGTCACTACCCCACCAATCTAATTCCGCCTGCATTGTGGTTCACCAGGGCTCTTCCACCACGTCAAGTCTGGTGAGCGTGTTTGTGTAGCAGGTAGTGTTGCGACTCCTGGATGATTTAGCAGTTTAAATTCCATTTCTGTGAAGGCAGTATGAACTTGATCACCCCTTTTAGAATCATAATCATATACCCATATGGTGTGCGGAGTGTTAAAATTTCCACCGATTAGTATCGCAATTTCAGGGTATGAATGGCGAATATGCTTAACCCACCCAAGATTAAGTACTGTGTTTCTTGGCCGAGCGTATACGGACACTAATATAAGGGGTGTTTTGTTCGGACGCGTGAGTACAGCAACTACTTCCCGCTGAGTGTTGCACCACTTGCTAAAGTCAAGTAGCGTTTGGGGAATGTTGGCCCTAATATAGACGGTAGCTTTTCCTGATGTTTCGGCCTCTGCTCTTGCTCGTTTATCAGGGATAAACATAGCGCTGAGAATTTTTCAAAGATGTCCTGATCCTCGAGTCACTTGGGAACTCCCAGAAGAAGATGTTTTATGGTTCCTGGACTTGCGGCTTGAATTATTGGCTGGACATCAGTGTTAGAGTCATCAGCCCCGAGCGAAGAAGCAATTCCTGCCATACACGTAATATCATTCGAAGACAGTGAAGGGAGGCACAGGGAAGGCTGCTTTGCTTTCAACTCTTAAGAAGTCATGCCGTCACAGTAGTAGGCAAAGTTTCTTCAACCAGTATTAGAGGCTTATAGACGCAGGATTTTCTGATGAATTCATATGCCAAATAGCTGAAAGCTTGTTAACACAAAATAAGAAACAAAGGACAGAGAATGGACATCTGCTGCCGAGGAAGAAGAGCTCTTTGGTGCCCTATATCCATGGCTTCACCCCCAACATGGTGAAGATTGGGAAGAAGTACGGGGTTTATACAATTCCTACGGCTCCCAACAAAGCTATAAGTATGTGTGCGCGTGTAAATGGGAATGACAATCGATCGACATGCAAAACAGCGCATTGAACAATATGCTCCGAATGCATCCAAGGGATGGTTTATCGCAATCCCTTTGTCCTGTGGCAAGAATTATATCGGCCAGATCGGAAGATGCATAAATGACAGGATTAGAGAACATGCCACTACGATATTGGATAAGTCCGGGACTAACCTTGTGATACACTGCAAGTACTATACTCTTTGTGAAAAAGGAATGTCTTCAAAAGAACTTAATAAAGTAGAAGTTTTGAGGAAGAACAAGGACAGATTGACGACAGAGATTTTGGAAGCTTGGGAGATGTCTTTAGCTGATGAAGACTACGTTAACATTCCTTCTGTTCTCCTGTCGAAGAAGGAGAAATACTTTTTAAATCACTGGGAGGACCGTAAAAGATGAGTGTGTGTCCTTAGAAAATGAGACGGAAGGGGATGGTGGTGTTAGAGGTAATCAGTTGTCAGTGCAGCATTGTTCTTGTTTATGTGTATGTGTGTATTGTGTGCCTCTCCTGTGTATCGTTGTCTACTCTGCTGCGTTGTGCATCATGTCGTATGACCAACTAGCTCGACATTCAACGGTAGAAAGACAGCATGTTATTTAAAACCATATCTCAACCTCTGAAAGCGCTACTTAGGCCTAGTTTTTGTGGTTTTGTGGTGAGCGCAGTTTGCCTATCAAGCGTAAGGTCGCTGCAGATGAAGTTATGGGATATTGGGAAGATAGTGAGAGACCGGAAAGCGTGGCGTGATATGGTCTATTGGGTCACGAACAGTCGGACACGACTGAACGAATGAACTGAACTGATTTAAGTACTTTAGTTGTCCATCTGCTACTCTCCAATTTCCATGAGGCTTTCCTCATATAATATTTTACTCTGAGCTTCCCGTACTTCGAAAGATGCCCAGCCCACATTTCCCTGTAGCGCCTCATTTGTGGTTTTGCCGTGGGTCCCTAGTGCTAATCGTCCGATGGCTCTCTGATTTATTTCTAATGTCGACTGTACCCATGATTTCAGGGACAAAACCGCATTTCCGAACTTAAGCCCGGGCACCAAATTTCTTTCTAAATACCCCTCAAAAACGCATGACTGTTGCATCCCCACAATTCCCTATGCTTCATTATCCCGACATTTATTCGCCGTTTGGCCCTAAGTGATTGCTCATGCTTTGCAATGTATGCAAATCCTTAGTTTACCCATCAGTTCAGTTCAGTCGTTCAGTCGTGTCCGACTCTTCGTGACCCTATTGACCATGTCACGCCACGCTTTCCGGTCTCTCACTGTCTTCCTAACATCACATAACTTCATCTGCAGTGCCTCGAGGATGCCATGTAACCATCGCGTTCGCTGCCTACCCCTTCTCCGGCGACCCTCAACCTTTCCCAACATCAAATCTTTCTCCAGTTTACCCATACCCATTGATATTTATATTCTTCTACTCTAGGTATTTTATAGCCGTGTATTTTAGGACCCTTATTAGATGAGCTTGTGAAAATTATCAGACCCGTCTTAACTGCGCTAAACCTGAAGCCTAGAGCGTCCCCTTCGTCTCCGCAATACCTCACTACAGTTTGCAATTCTTCCAGACTCTCAGCTAGGAGCACAATATCGTCTGCATACATCAAACCGGGGAAGCGCTGCTCTACCGCCGTTCCACCTAATATATATGACAGGTTAAAACCTACACTGTAAAAAAAAATTGGTCAAAATGACGGAAAATTCTTGGCAGCTCTATTTCCAAGCATTATCCGTCATTTCAACTTATGGTGCTTTTAGTCATTTTGATGTTTACTTGTCAAACTGGAATACATTTAAACCGTCAATATGACAATTGACCATCATTTCTAAATGACTGTGCATTTCTTCATTTCGATATAATGCACTTAAGTTGTAAATATGACAGTTGATCGTCATTCTCAAATGACGGTTCATTTCATTATTTGGTATAATACACTTATGCCGTCAGTATGATGGCTGGCTGTCATTCCCACATGATGGTGTTGTTAATCATTTTGACATACTGCTTGTGAACCAGGAATACAACGGAGTCATCAATGTGCCATTATACAATGTGCCGTCATATTGACGGTTGCTGTGTCAGTTTGAAATACATTTAAAGCGTCAATATGACAACTTGACATGTTTTCACTTCACGGTCCAATGACATTAAGCACTTTTTTGCACAGTACAGCATCAGTTCAACATTTTTTATCGTTCAACATAAAGCATATTTAAGCCATCAATATAAACCTATAAGAATCCATCAATATCATTTCAGCTATTTGAATCTAAAACCCATTTATTTAGAATTTCCTAAAGCCTCGGTTGTAAGAAGCTGAGCAAAATTTAAGTTAAACTTTGTGCCGCTCTGAAATCGAGCCTCAAGAGCAAAGTTCAACTGCTTCTCTTTGTCATTTGGATCTGTTCTTTTTTATTTTTAATCAAGGACTTCCACTGCTGCTGCTGTCAAGCTGCAGACTGACTCGCAGAATATCTTTAAAGAAGACACAAAAATTAGCGCTTTCAAAACAACCTTTATTGTTATAAATGCGCTAAAATGTAATGTAAAAATACACTTTGAACTTGCAGCTTGCTGCTAGCAGATTCTTCCCAAAATCATACATGGTGTATCTAGAAAACAGAATATGACGTATACTCATATTAGATACATGATCATATTAAGGGTATTTAAATAAAACAATATGGGGCCATAAGAAAAGCATCCAACATATGCTGAAACTAACTTCGGATATAAAAAATACAAACATTCAACACGTGGGCAACTTCTGTTACCATCATTGCATTCCAGTAATTTCTATAAAATCAGACAACAGAAATCTGTCCAATTCGTATTTATGAACTTTGAGTGATTTTGTCCAGCCTCTTCCCTGATTCTGCGAGAGATTGTGATTTTGTCAAGCTAGCCCGACATTCCAGTTTCCAAGTCCACTTATCCCAGCTGTTATTTCCCAAAGCCTTAGAAAATAAACAATTTGAACAGAGATGAAGCACAAAAATTGAGATGACAGTCAAATTCTTTATAGTACCGTAGTTCAGGTAAACATTTTACGCTGTCGGAAGGAATGGCTTCATTTTCTCACTTCATTACCATTTCATCTCTAAGCCATTGAGATTATATTCATGCAATTACTTTTATGTTTCCCATGTGAAGGCAACTATATTGGTCACTTTTTTTCCTTTGCCTGATTCTTTCAGTTAAAGAACAGAAACGCTTAAAATTACTCGAGGTCAAACTTTCACTTATGGGGCACTTCATATGCTGCAATTTAGGCACAGTCTTAGTTGAATGCATCAGTACCATCTCACTCAACTGGCCAGCTCCGAGAAACAAAATTGTCCCTCCCGCAAGGCACATTTGCAACCGCCACAAGACCGACAACAAACTTTTCAGATTCACTAGGGCTGCAGGAAGGTTAGAAAAATCAAATTTTGTACAAAGCATAACTTTACATAAACTTCCAATTGCCAACATGGTGGAGCAAGAGATTCGCAGTTTTGTTTCCGTTCTGATGCTTGACTGTCTCAGCACATTGTTTACATAGACGACAAGCAGTAATCGATGACAATGGCTGTAGTGGTTCTGCAAGCCTAGGGCAAACATGGGCTTAGACGAAGTTTAGACTTAAATTAAACCTGCCACTGTGAGTTTACTCAAGGGTAGATGCTTGGGCTTGTTGGTTCATGGTACAAAAGGAAAGAAGCATAGCAGAAAAAGAGATGGACACACAGTCAAGACACACAGTGCGAACTTCCAACAAATGTTTATTTTAGTAAAGAAAGGTTTTTATACCTTCATATTACAGTGGGCCATCAGGCATGCACTAGCAAAGTATTTCTGACACACAAGTTCCCTCGACAAAGTGCGACCAAAGGGCTGCTTGCATAATTCTCTTTGAAAAGGGACAATCACTGGGCTTCAATTAATTTACGTGTTAACCTGTTTTTATGCACTTTTAAAACCACAGGCTTTCTGAGATGGTAAATGCATTCACACACATGGCAGTGAGTCGACAAACATTTCCCGCACATGCTCTTCTACATCCAGCCCATGGTCCCGATGCTTATCATTCAGGCATCTGCCCATTTCTCCTGCATATTGTTTGCCACATGGGAGAGGAATTTGGTAGGGAACATTCTCGGAGCAATAAACAAAATTTTCCCCAAGCTTCCTTGTGCAGCAGCCAACCGGCTTATTGAGCTCTGAAAAAGTTTTTGTGCACAGACGACTCAACTTGTTAGGAGCCGAAAAACCCGCTCTGCTGCTAGATCACTGCGCTATTTTCTTTTGAGCCCAGCAACACAGTGGCAGAGTTCTATTTTTCGGCTCCTTATAAGTTGAGTCATCTGTGCACGAAAACGTTTTCAAAACTCAATAAGGCAGTTAGCTGCACAATGAGGCTTGAAGAAAAATCCATTTATTGCACTGAAAATGTTGTCTATCCAACTTATGTCTCCTATGGGCTGTGGCAAACAATATGTAGCACAAGTGGGCAGATGCTTGAGTGATAAGCTTTGGGACCATGGGCTGGGCATTAAGAGCATGTGCGGGAAAGGTTTATCGACCCAATTCCATGTGTGTGAATACATTCCCCATCTCAGAAAACGTGTGATTTTAAAAGTGCATAAAAACAGGTTAGTACGTGAAATAATTGAAGCCCAGTGGATCGTCCCTTTCGAAAGAAAATTATGCAAGCAACCCATCGGTCGCACTGTTGTCAAGGGAACTTGTGTATCTGTCAGATACGCTTTGCTAGTGCATGCCTGATGGTCCACTGTGATATGAAGGTATAATAACATTTCTTTATCAAAATCAACATTTGTTGCACTGCATGTCTCTCCTACTTGTGTCCATGTCTTTTTGCGCTACATATTTTTTCTTTGAGCTCACTGAACGACCACATTTTGTGGGACACTTCCCTGCATAGTCTTGTAGCTCATGTGGCTAACGACTTTCAAAACATGGCAGTTATAGCTGTGAAAAGCCACCACTGCTACTGCGTTGCACTGCAGAAATGTGTGCGAAGGCACTCACAATTCTGAATTATTTCTTGAACATTTCTCAGAATGTGTGCAAAAGCAGAACACTAGATTAAATGGAAAAAAATGGTCCTTGGCGCATGGTTTTGAATAATATTCAGAGCGTTCATCAGGTGAAAGTACTGTGATGCTGTATGTTCTTGGCAGTTCTTGTCAGTTTCATAGGGTTATTCAACGATTCTAAGCATTTACCTCATCTCTTAATGATGAATTGATCAAGATTGTTGTGTTTGCGAAAAAAGCAAGCACATGTGAGCTCTGCGAACTTTTAGCAGTGCAAGCTTTGGCAGTGGACGATATCTCAGAACAGTAAGAACTTGCAGCCATTCGTATGTACTGAATGAACCCACTGATGATAATAGATTTGCTTTTATTAGGCTCCTTTCTGGATTAAATTTTCTGTCTGATCACATTTTCGGCCCCCTTGAATTCTGAATTATTGACTTTCCACTCTGCATATTATATAGTGGTTCGGCTCTTTGCAGCAGCATTGCGGCGAATATAAAAGGTTTGAAAAACTTAGAACATTGGTTCTATGACTACTGCTGTGGTTCCATGAAAATGTTGAAATAATCGAGAGTCGGAAAACTCACAGGTCAGAAATTTCGCCTTTGACTGCTATATAGTTGGTCGTTTTGCACATTGCCTGCTTCAAATCTCAGCAACTACAGATATTCAAATTTTTGGAGCTGCAAGAAATAATCACAGTAAAGGGTTTTTTGCCGTTTACTTTAACTACCACAGCAACTACCAGCTGCCGCCGAATATTTCCTCGCCTCATTCTCAGACGAATTTATAATAACACAATTTGCAACTTAGCCTTTCATGTCTAATGGTGCATCAATCAAGTCACACTGAACAACACTTTCTTTAAAAAGCCTTTCATGTAGGAATGAGGTTCCTTGAACTAAGAGGAGTGAAGGAAATCCTAATGCATTGTGTAGATGTGCATACCCTCTAGACACTGCTATAAGCTATCACAGTAGCACAAGCCACATAACAGTGACAGTGATCAATTCAAAGGCCAACTCACCAGTGTAAAAACACCCGTAGCAGGCTCAACGACCTCGGTGAAATACCGCTGGCTGGCCCTTTTCCTCGGCCCTTGAAAAGGTTTATTTTTCCAAGGTACCTGTAAAATATGAATAGTAAAATAAATTAGATTGATTTGGTGAGCGACGCTGCTAACAATGGTTCATTAAAAAGCAGAGGGGTGGGAGAAACAAGAAAGTAAAGATATGCAGGGAGTAGTTCCAGCATATACTCAATAATTTGTCTAAAAATGGCAAGGCCAGTGATGGTATGAAGTAGCACTGAACGAGGATAAAGAGGGCACGCCTCAGTTCGCAAGTCGAGCCAATGTTTCGATAAGTAGACTTGTCTTCGTCTGGCATGACATGGAAATATGACACGGGAATTAATTTTGAGTATGTCAAGAAAAATTTTCCGTGCCTCCTCTTTTCTAATTACTTTGCTTCGTTAGTGTCGCAAAAATGAAATAATTGTTAAACCTAGCTTGACATTATTTTGCAGTTATATCATGGGCACATCTTCCATATATTCTTATAAACTGAGGCAAATCCCCATAATTTTTTTTTCACCTTTCCCACGACTTTTTAGTAGCCTGTATCTATGCATAATCAAATATTAAACACTATAATGCTCAACAAAAATATTGATTTATTTATACCACGCATTACTTTTGATTAGGATAGCATGTTACCTCAAATATCTCCATCACCGGCCTTTGTAGAACGAGAGGAAGAAGATGGTTTACACGGTATGATGGAGCACTGAACAAGGGTAAAGGGCGACAAGTGGACTTGTCTACGTCTGGTCTTAGACGAAGACAAGTCCACTTTTCGAAATGTTGGCTCTACCTGCGAACTAAGTTCTGCCCCCTTTACCCTTGTTCAGTTATCCATCATACCGTCTAAACCCTCTTCTTTCTCTCGTTCTACCAAGGCCAGTGATGGAGATATTTGAGGTAACATGTGCTATCCTAATCAAAAGTAATGCGTGGTATAAATAAATCAATATTTTTGTTGAGCAGCATAGTGTTTAATGTTTGATTACGCATAGATACAGGCTACTAAAAAATCGTGGGAAAGGTGAAAAAAAATTATGGGAATTTGCTTCAGTTTATAACAATATATGGAAGATGTGCCCATGATATACCTGCAAAATAATGGCAAGCTACGTTTAACAATTATTTCATTTTTGCAACACTAACGAAGCAAGAGTGATTAGAAAGGAGGGGGCAAGGAAAATCATTCTTGACATACTCAAAATTCAATTCTATGTCATATATAATGTGACTCATATATTTTGGCATATAGTTGTCTAGAATGCCTTGAATGTTTATAGTGCATAATCTTCTTTGAGGCTGAGTATGCTGAAGTGGTGAAGAGAAACATGTTTGGGACGTCCTGATGGCAGAATGCATGTTCCCACTCTTAATATGCTCAACTATACAGAATCATTTCCTACTATGCATGCTTCAAGAGGAAAAGAGGGTAATGTTCAATAGTAGTAGGTTGCAGTTAGGGCAAAAGACTTAACTTACTTCGAGATGCAGCTAAATAAATCGAAGCAGCCTCGACATATGACGATGAGCGACAGCAATGAAACAACATTTTCACATTATTACCGTGAAAGCCTTAAATATCAGCCCAAAACACAGGACGCGAACTCAAACCCTTCAGGACATCACCTAGAGTTCAGTAAAGGAGGCTATTAGATCTCATTAACAAATTGGTTGCTTCCTATTCAACAAAGTAAATAGAATGTACTGTCATGCTCAATACGAGTTGCAACGCATCACGAGTGAATCAATTCTGGCATCCATGCAACAATAAATTAGTGAACATTTAGGGAGAGCATGCACCTTGTAAAAATAATAAATGAACTCTGTTATCCATTTCTTAAACTGAATGAATAAATTGTGAGCAAGGCTATAGTCAGTGTGTGCCAAGAACATAGCTCCTACTGCATCTTGTGCGTTGTAGTGCATATTAAGTGCGACAGTACATTTTCAGAAATTTTTACGCAAGTCAGAAATGTATTGAGCACATGATGTAAAATGCATTACTAATATGCATGATATTTACTAGTGTAAATTATTTAAGACTGCCATATTGCCATGCTAAATACCTACTAAGTAATTTTTTTACGCATGATAGTCAGGCACAACTAAAGAATGAACCAGCAGTTGCTCTACAAGTCCCTTCAGCAATTGCCATCAAACAGTTTCATGATGGCATGGTTGATCCAAGTGCAGAGTGTTTATTCACCTTTCCTAGTCATCAAAATAAAAAATATCAATTGTACAAGTTGTTCTATGGAACCCAATATATAAAAAGCCTCAGCAATGATTAAATTGCTCAAAAACTAGAGATGAAATTCCATTTATTTCCTAGCAACTAAAGGGCTTTATCCTTATGTCTTAAATATGTAACCAGTACAGAAATTACAACACCTGATGAAAAGATTTTTTCCCATCATTTGAAACTCATTTACCTCTGCAAAAACACCATAGTAAGAGGGCGCCAGGTGGATAGGAGATATTGAACACGAAGAACGCTCCAAGTAGTAGTGCCATTGCTTTCTCCATGCTTGCAATGCTAAAGCACTCTTCTTCATCTACTGCCAGCACAACTCGTCCCCCATGTCCGAGCCTGCATGTGAAAACCACATTACTTCACATAAAACTTCATCATGGGTACACAAAACAATTATGATTTGCAACATACTTTGCATAAGTACACAGACAATAATGAAATGAATCTCAAGAATAATAACATACAGGACTATTGTTTCTATATTAATATAAACTGTCCAGTTGTAAGATGAGCAAAAACTCTCAGCATGGTTCAACCCGCCTTTCTTGATTTAGAAGAAGTTTTTCTAGCAAGAGCACTGCCTCTACAAAATGAGGCTATCTATTAACAAGAAAATATAATAATATATGTACACAAAATAGACTCGATTGGAAAATGACTACTGACAGACCATAAGGATTACAGCTACAACTTTGCCCATCTAATTAAAAAAAAATGTTTACAATATCTTCTAATTCTAGAAACAAAATTATTTCAAAGTAATAGCACTGCGAACTCATACTATATTTGACTTTGTTTTGGCTCAAGAGAAGATGCCCCTGCGGCCGAAGAAAGACAAAATCTTGTTATCAAACACCTTTCTCTGCGCATGCGACCATGGTGGCGGGGCTGCCACGCAGACGGCTCTCTGGGCAAAACGCAGCAGCGGGCTGCTCTACTGTGATGTTGACTGGAGTCGTGTAACGATTGGCACGCGGTTTTTTCCGCGCGTACGTTCGCCTACTTAAGTACAGAGAACAGCTGGCTGAGGCTTTCAGCGAACATCGTCCCAGCAAAAAGCAAAAAGAGACAGAAGGTATTGTTATCAAACACCTTTCTCTGCAGACTGCAGGTGGTCACGCGGTAGACGAAAGACAAGCTGGGGCACCATGGCCGCACTGTGGCCCGCAGCGACGAGTTATATGATAGCTCCCAAGAGCAGCGCCGAAGGACGCAGGTGTTCAGGCGGGCGGTAGGTCCCGCTGCTTGAGCAAATCGACCATCTTCCAAATTTTCCGCGCACGCCACATACCCTGCCCTGGCGGCTAGGCGTCAAAGAGAGATAAAACGATCTTCAAAACAGACGGCAGCTCTCCAGGCATCGGATGTTAATTCTTTCAATGTCTGCGGTCACCAAAAGTAGCAAGACACTCAAAATTGATCCGTGCATTTTGATATAAAGAAAACAGAACATAAAAAAAAACAGCCAGCGTTGTCTTGTGCTTTTAATAGGCGAATGCACACGTTGAAAATATGAGCCTCGTGACATCACTACGGTCAGCACCACAATATTTCAACCCGCTGCTGGGTTTCGTGTTTTTGAACACGCGAGAGCCCTCTCTGACTGCTGCTCTTCAATCACCGAGAACAACGTACCATTTAACTTGTGCACCTGTATCACGCCCAACGTGCGGTCCATGCGCGCTTTAAAAATTACTTGCACAATGCGCCGTGAGCACCCTGGCCGTGAGCCGCACCATTATCACCTATATTCAACAACCCCATCTCCACAGCAACTCCTTCCTAATCACCTCTTATACGTAACCTTTCAATTTGTGACGTTAAGCCGCACAAACCAAACCATGGACACACTTTGCACAAATACCCGTGAAAAATTCACGTTCTCTATACAAATATATCGCGCCTACAACTTTCCCTTTACGAATGCTAGCGGACAGCCTTCTGTCGTTATGTGGAGCACAATACGAGCGCACGCCGGTTGCCTTCAGATGCATGTTTCGCATAAGCTCGGCGCACGCGCTTGTATCCTAGACCCCAAGCTCCACAAAGTCTTCAAGTAAATAAAAAAACACGCAGTACACTTACCGTAATCAGGCGGACTTGGTCGGAGACTGCAGCTTCGTGTGCGGGGCGGACTCCGAACCACGCCGTCCTTTTGCAAAGTGCAATACAAAATGGCGCAACACACACAAAGGAAGAAGGAACACGAGAAGCCGACGAAAACGGTGCAGGAGACGTCGACCTCGCACGCAGTCAACGCAGCGGCAGGCTGGGACTCGCCCGACGCCGAACAAAACATTGCGATAGGCCAAATGCGGATCACGGGTTGTGTGACGTAACCCAAACGGCGGCGAACGATCTGCGCGCATTGTGTTTGTTTTTTAGGACTCCTGGTCCCTTCGCTCTCTCCCGCTATTTGACTCCTCGGCGGCAGTTTATTCTGTTGGCGTCAGCGCTCCATCAAAACTGAGTAGAGGGAGGCCGTCAAAGTGACGAATATTTTTTACAGTGTAGGTTACTTTCTTGTATCCTCTGTTCCAGGTTTATCATATAAAGCATGAACAGCAGCGGTGATAGAGGGCAACTTTGTCTTAATACTTGGCATACCTTGACAGCTTCCGGTATTTCTTATCCTTTCCCACGTAATTTCTACTTTGTTATCCCGGAATATTTCCTCTAGGAATTCTGTTATCTCATAACAGATACCTTCTTTTAATATGTTCCACAGGAGTTTCCTGCTTACGTTGTCGTACGCCCCGTTTATGCCCAGGAAGGCCGAATATGAAGGTACATTTTTCACTCTAGATATTTCGATGCATTAGGTAAGCACGAACAGGCTTTCATCTAAGTGCCTACCATTTCCAAAGCCGTTCTGAAGTTCTCGAAGTATCTTGGTAGCTTCTACCCATGCTTGCAGCTTTAATTTCACCGCCTGTATGGCCAACCTGTACATAAGAGATGTTATGGTAATCGGCCTGTAGAATTTTATGTGCATCCTATTTCTTTTTTCTTTATAGATAAAAATCATTTTATTCTGCCTCCAGCTGTCAGGAATTTCCTTATACGCTATGACTGTTTCCAAAGCTTTTAACAACGTTTCCTTATTTCTTAGACCAGGTTCACTAAACAGCTTGATCGGAATTCCATATATTCCTGAAGATGCGTTTTTAGGAATATTTATTCTGCCTTTTTCCAGTTCAGATTTGTCAGTTCTAAGCTGCTTTGTATTCTGCTATTTTGTGTTGCTTCCTGATTTGCGGAGATTACCCTATCGTCGCTCTTAAATGGCTCGGCTTTAACTGATGTAATGTAGTTCACTGATTTGTCTCCCTTTAAACACTTTCCCTCGTTATCTTAAATCCGGTCCTGCTTTCTTTGATTTTTAAAGCGGTAGCGTCAAGGAGCTCGTGTCGAAGAAAAGCCGGTGTCGTCGGCGGCGTTGGCCATGTGCGATAAATCCCGGCATGCACTTCATAAATAAAAAGCAACTTCCAAGATGGGCTGGGTGGGAATCGAACCAGGGTCTCCGGAGTGTGAGACGGAGACGCTACCATTCAGCCACGAGTTTTTTTTTTCTTTATTGCCGGTTTTCGACACACAATACACAACATACAAAAGTGATAAAACGTGTCAGCAAACCTTTAGCGGACACGACGCGTTAAAATTTATTCATCTCTACCAAGCTGTTAAGCTGGTCTATCCATTCTGGTGGTTCGGGGAGTGTTCGATACACTTCCCTCAAACGTACAACACTTTCTATAGAATGTTCCCGCACAGGGCGCACATCAACCTCTGCATTGTTGAACTGCATTCGGTTTTCCACAAGCTGTGGAGGCCGAGGAGCATAATCGTATCCAGCGGACTATTGTCAGCGTGTAAAACCGGAAGGAATCTTATGCCGTACATATCTAGGGGTAATTCTTTTTTCAAAGTCCTTTGAAGCACATCCCAGAAAAAGATGGGATCCCAACAATCCAGGAATACTTGTTCTATGGTTTCAGCTTTCTTACATAGGTAACAGTTAGTTGTCCAGGGTACAAAAACACCTTTTTCATGAAGCCATGTTTTTACTGATAACGTGTTAGTATGAATTTTAAAGAAAAAAGATTTCACCGAGGGTAACAGCGGCATTCTCTTCACTCTGTGCAAAACATCTCCTCCTGGGCCTCCACATAATGGCAAACGGTAAAGTGGAACCGGAATCATTGCATCCAATAAATCTGAGTGCAATTTTTTCCGCGTGACATCACTCAAGTATTGCATCGAAAATCGCGCATGCAGCATCCCGTATGCAATTACCACTTCGCGTAGGTACCCTCTCACATCCCCACCCATAGCATGACAAGAGCATACCACATATCCTGGAAGGAGTCTGCACAGTCGGAGTTGCACAACTGCGCGCAGGAACATGTCATTTTGATTTCGCAGAAGCATAAATCGTGAGACGACTTGCCTCAGAAACAAATGTGTAAGGCCTAGGCTACCTTTTTTTGCAGACAGGAACAAGTTTGTCCGACTGGTTCTTTCCCACGTCGATGCCCAAATAAAAACGGCGAAGACACGGTGCAATTTGGAATGCTGATCCGAGAGGCACTGAGCACATTCATGACATACCATATTTTTGCAGTGAGAAATAAATTGCACACGGTAGCCCGCGAAAATACAGATAATTGCCTTTCTTGCCACGCATCAGCCTTTTCTTTTGCATTTAAAGTTTCATCTTTCCAATACGAATCAGGTTCCCGGTATGCTTGCACAGGTACACCTAGATACACTGTAGGAATCGTTGACCACTGCAGTCGAGAGTAGTACTCTGGCATGTCTTCCCAACTGCCGTGCCAGAAGCCATAGCTCTTTTCCCAGTTTATTAACGCCCCCGTAGACTGACAATATTTGTGGACTACATTTGTGGCTTCACAGATGCTGTCTTTATCTGAACATAAAACCGCACTATCATCGGCATAGGCCAATATTTTAACATGCGCTGACTGTAGCCTGAAGCCCGTTACGCTCTCATTATTTCGGGTAGCAAAGCAAAGAGGCTCAAGGTAGAGTGCAAACAACAGGGGCGACATGGGACAGCCCTGCCTAACTGACGACCGCACTTGCAGGCTTTCGGTCGATTCTCCGTTCACTATAATTCGAGTTGTGCCGTTGGCATACGCCATTCTTACGCCGTCTGTTATTAAATCCCCAACATTGGACTGATCCAATATGGCAAACAGCACATCACGCGACACCCGGTCAAACGCTTTTGCGAGATCCAGTTCGATCATTGCCACACGGTCACGAAGTGCGTCACAACATTCTAGTACGCTTCGCGCTACGTGAATGTTCGTGGCGATGCTCCGTCCCTTTATGCCACAAGTCTGAAGCGTGCCAACCAGCTTTGTTATCACACATTGCAGTCATCTTGCCAACACTTTCATAAATATTTTATAATCAACGTTGGTGAGGCTTATCGGGCGATAAGACCCCACCAACAAACGCTTTTCCGGCTCCTCAGTTTTCGGAATCAGTGTGATATGAGAAGTTCTCAAGGACAGTGGAGCACGGTTTTGCTCATAAGCTTCATTGATAACCTTCAGGAGGAGGTGAGCTATCATTGGCTTAAACATTTTATACAAGGACGCCCCTAATCCGTCAGGGCCCGGTGCTTTACCAGCTGGCAGAGCGTCTATTGCGTCCTGTATTTCTTCGACGCAAATTGGCATTTCTAGTCGCTCCTTTTCATCATCATCATCATCATCATCATCATCATCATCATCATCATCATCATCAGCCTGATTATACCCACTGC